>NC_138314.1:39800000-39940000 GCF_965601325.2 Salmo salar
AGTAAAATATATTTACAGTGCACAAAATATATCTTCAATAAAAGTATTATCTTTATGTAAATATCTCAAATCAAATAAAAAAACGAAACTCAATTTTCCCTGTAACTTATTGTAAGTCAATCATAGTTATCATAGGACCCTCTAGTCCAACAATTATGCATTCTAACTTAAGTGTTTAGAGCATATAATTAGGAATTAGAATACATTTAATACTCATTTTCTATGGTTTCATTTAGAGCAACAGTGCATGGCACCTTCCTCAAAAATAAGTAGGCTAACTTTAACCAGTTATACTTTGAGTAAAATCCTTTTCACTCTAGGCCTACCCATAACATTAGTTAAATGTTGAGTTTTGGTGACATTTACTAAATTAATTGTAATCGGAGTGTGCATTAATTTCAGGCTATTGTTGGCAGGCCCGTGGTCCAAGGTGTTGGATAGCCTCATTGAAGCACGCGCTGTCAGCTGGTGAGCGCTCGGGTCCCCTCCACACACTGTGATCAGTGTCCCTCAGGACTCTGGATAGAACACACTTTCTTAGTAAACCCGCCACGCACACGTCTGCTTGCTCGCAAAGTAGCCACACGCGAGCGAGCATGCTCTCTCTCTCTCTCTCTCTCTCTCTCTCTCTCTCTCTCTCTCTCTCTCTCTCTCTCTCTCTCTCTCTCTCTCTCTCTCTCTCTCTCTCACACACACTTACCAAATGAGTTATACTTACACTCTTTTACCCTCGTTTTATGCAGTCACCTTCGGTTTAGACTAAACTACAGTGCAGACTGTCAATGAATTTTGAACATGTTCATTTGAACCATGCCTAATAGGATCATCTGTACATGTTCAGATTAGCCCACTCCTCTGTAGAAAAGGCGTGCTAAAAATGTTTCGAAATTATTTATGAAAGTGTCTGTTTGTACCTGACGCTTCTGCTCCCTCCCCCTGGTTTTAACCAGTCACACCGTGTGCCCCTTAATCTCGATCAATGTGGAGAATAATAGGCTATATAATGCGGTGTTAAATTATTTACCGTATTTATTCACACACCGTTATCTGATTATTAACAAAGCAGCCATCTGTACTTGCCTGACTCAAGTGACCCGCTATAACTGGTAAACAGGTAAATTATCGGATTTGGCGCGGTGCTCAGGTCTATCATAGAGCCAGCCAGTATTATATTGGTCTTTATCCTATCTGTCGCCGATATGACCAAATGTCTTCTATTTCGTTGTTTTTATTTGTAAACACCACTCTTTAATGACATACCAATAAGTTGTCCAACTCTTATATCTGGTTTTCACGAAATCACAGGAATAGCCGTGCTTATTTAATGGAGAGGAAAAACATTGATAACGTTGTTGGAAGTTAGTGTTTCCAACTCCAACATGGTCGATGAAGTTGCCTTTACCGTTACTAATTTTACAACATAATTGGGGCTATTTTAACTTACTTGCACGATTCTTTTTGTTAATGCTATACAAACTTTAATTGATTCGGAGTCCAGACTGGCAATACCATTTCTTGGAAATCCTCATAAAAACACTGAAATTCAACGTTTTGCTAATAATTATTATTGGAAGGGATATCGGCTCCAAACATTTCTGTGATGGGCGAAACTCTGATGATATCGCTACTATCTCCTCTATGTGCTGTCATATCTATAGCCTCCACTCATTATCATGTCGATTCTAAATAAACAATGGTCTCAAAAACAGCTGAGAGACAATACGGGTTGAGGTTTCACTCTTATTAAAAATGTAGATGTGGGCGTTATGAAAAACTAAAAACAACCCCGCCATCCTTCTGCCACAAGGTGGGGGCTAGGAGAAAACCCGAGACCCAACCCGCGTGCAAGTATCCTATGGCTTCGTGTGCACCATCATGTTTCAAAAACATCTTTTCACTCTTTGTATGCTGTCACACTTTCTATCAGTTTGTCTGGAGGTACGTTAATGGTAATCAAATTGGTGGATTATTAGTGGTAGGCAAGTCAGTTAAGAACAAATTCTTGTTTTCAATGACGGCCTAGGAACAGTGGGTTAACTGCCTTGTTCAGGGGCAGAACCACAGATTTTTACCTTGTCAGCTCGGGGATTCAATCTAGCAACCTTTCGGTTACTAGTCCAATGCTCTAACCAATATAACTGCATCTGTCCATTATGAAATACATTTTTTTTTTTAAATACAAAGTGAATATGTTTATAGTGATGAAAAGGAAGGCAAACTATAGCCTATAGGCTAGTTCTAGGGAGTTTTTCCTAGCCACCGTGCTTCAACATCTGCATTGCTTGTTGTTTGGGGTTTTAGGCTGGGTTTCTGTATAACACTTTGTGACATCGGCTGATGTAAAAAGGGCTTTATAAATACATTTGATTGTTGATTGATTGTTGCCACCGACACAGATTGGTCTGTGCAATGTCATAATTAAAAAGGTCCTCAATTTTTCTTATCCCAATTTTAACATCGTTTCTCTCTCTCCAGCTTAATATAGGCCTAATGTTCTTTGTAGTATTTTTTTTAAGTTTCCAAAGAATACATATTGTATTTAGAATAAAAAGCACTTATATTGAATAACATTCTCTCTTGGCCCATCAGCAGTGAGGGGTGATATCATGTGCAACCATGCAAACAATTATACTGTCCAATACCTTGTTGTATAATAAAACAAGAGGCCGAGCAACTGGTCAAAATATAATTCAAATAGATTCAGAAGCAAGTGAATTCCATGGTTTTCTAAAATGAAATGAGAGGTTGTTGAATTTTGTATGAGATATGGGGAGTTCAGCAGTCCAACAAGCCAGTACTCTCTGGGGACTCCAGAACAAAGGGTAGAACTGGGCCATACTCCCCATCTGCTGAGGGAGAGAGGAGAGCAAGGGGCATCAAAAAAAGAAGAGGAAGAGCGACAGAACACAGGATGAGTAGAAAGAGAGAGGGAGAGGGAGGGAGAGAGAGAGAGAGAGCGAGAAAGAGAGCGAGAGAGAAAGAGAGAGCGAGAGAGCGGGAGAGAGAGAGAGATAGAGAGAGAGGGAGAGAGGGCAAGAGAGGGAGAGAGAGAGGGGGTAGAGAGAGAGAGAGAGAGAGAGAGAGGGAGGGAGAGAGAGAGCGAGAAAGAGAGCGAGAGAGAAAGAAAAAGAGAGCGTGAGAGAGAGCGAGAGAGAGAGAGAGAGGAAGAGGGCAAGAGAGGGAGAGAAGGAGAGAGAGAGGGAGAGAGAGGGAGAGAGAGAGGGAGAGAGAGAGGGAGAGGGGGGAGAGAGAAAGGGGGAGAGAGGCAGAGAGAGAGAGAGAGGGAGAGAGAGAGAGGGGGAGAGAGAGGGAGAGAGAGAGAGAGAGGGAGAGAGGCAGAGAGAGAGGGAGAGAGAGAGGGAGAGAGGGGGGAGAGAGAGAGAGAGCGAGAGGGAGAGAGAGAGAGAGAGAGAGAGAGGGAGAGAGAGAGAGGGGTGGAGAAAGAGAGGGGGCGAGAGAGAGAGGGAGAGAGGCAGAGAGGGAGAGAGAGAGAGAGAGAGAGGGAGAGAGAGAGAGGGGTGGAGAGAGAGAGGGCGAGAGAGAGAGGGAGAGAGAGAGGGAGAGAGGCAGAGAAGGAGAGAGAGAGAGAGAGAGAGGCAGAGAGAGAGCGAGATAGAGAGAGAGAGAGAGAGAGAGAGAGAGAGAGAGAGAGAGAGATAGAGAGAGAGAGATAGAGAGAGAGGGGGGAATGGAAAGGAAAAAGCTACAATAACAATATGTAGAGGGACAAGGTCCATGTTATTAAAGGAGCTATTTAAATAATAAGTCATGATATTATTCTTTCAGTCACTTTGTTCATTAGAACTGATACAAGGCTGCTTCATTGCAACATCAGGTGTCTATGGTCCTTGAATTATCCCTCACTCAGGCCCTTATAATGCAGCTGGAATGCAGAGAGCACCTGTCACACCGCCAGCCTGGTCCAGCTCATCTGTAAGTGCTGCTATTGAAACATGAATGTCCGCGATGCTAAGCGTGGACTAGTGTGAAGTGCTTGTGTGGAGACATGCACACACCTGCAAGCGTAGCGAGATATGGGGAATGCTTTGTGTCCTTTTTTAAAAGATTGTTATCCAAGCAGGGAGGGGATATAATAGAAACGGTCACATGAGCCAATGAAGGCGTGAATAATGCATTGACTTCTGAAGAACACCAGGTCTTTTGTCTGTTGTTATCAATGCAAACTCCATGTTTCCCAAATATCTCAGGGCTGCACTTTGCAGGTGATTATTATTAGATCATGGAAATGTCTCTATGATTGTCTAAGATGCAACATATAAGGAGAGAGGTGGTCAGAGGGTCTTAAAGCCACGGCATTGCAGATAAAAATATGGATGTACCTATCACAGATTACCTCTTTAAATATATATATATATATATATTAAATGGGTGAGCTATTTTAATATATACTGCTCAAAAAAATAAAGGGAACACTTAAACAACACAATGTAACTCCAAGTCAATCACACTTCTGTGAAATCAAACTGACCACTTTGGAAGCAACACTGATTGACAATACATTTCACATGCTGTTGTGCAAATGGAATAGACAACAGGTGGAAATTATAGGCAATAAGCAAGACACCCCCAATAAAGGAGTGGTTCTGCAGGTGGAGACCACAGACCACTTCTCAGTTCCTATGCTTCTTGGCTGATGTTTTGGTCACTTTTGAATGCTGGCGGTGCTTTCACTCTAGTGGTAGCATGAGACGGAGTCTACAACCCACACAAGTAGCTCAGGTAGTGCAGCTCATCCAGGATGGCACATCAATGCGAGCTGTGGCAAGAAGGTTTGCTGTGTCTGTCAGCGTAGTGTCCAGAGCATGGAGGCACTACCAGGAGACAGGCCAGTACATCAGGAAACGTGGAGGAGGCTGTAGGAGGGCAACAACCCAGCAGCAGGACCGCTACCTCCGCCTTTGTGCAAGGTGGAGCAGGAGGAGCACTGCCAGAGCCCTGCAAAATGACCTCCAGCAGGCCAGAAATGTGCATGTGTCTGCTCAAACGGTCAGAAAAGCGACTCCATGAGGGCGGTATGAGGGCCCGATGTCCACAGGTGGGGGTTGTGCTTACAGCCCAACATCGTGCAGGACGTTTGGCATTTGCCAGAGAACACCAAGATTGGCAAATTCGCCACTGGCGCCCTGTGCTCTTCACAGATGAAAGTAGGTTCACACAGAGCACGTGATAGACGTGACAGAGTCTGGAGACGCCGTGGAGAACGTTCTTCTGCCTGCAACATCCTCCAGCATGACCGGTTTGGCGGTGGGTCAGTCATGGTGTGGGGTGGCATTTCTTTGGGGGGCCGCACAGCCCTCCATGTGCTCGCCAGAGGTAGCCTGACTGCCATTAGGTACCGAGATGAGATCCTCAGACCCCTTGTGAGACCATATGCTGGTGCGGTTGGCCCTGGGTTCCTCCTAATGCAAACAATGCTAGACCTCATGTGGCTGTAGTGTGTCAGCAGTTCCTGCAAGAGGAAGGCATTGATGCTATGGACTGGCCCGCCCGTTCCCCAGACCTGAATCCAATTGAGCACATCTGGGACATCATGTCTCGCTCCATCCACCAACGCCACGTTGCACCACAGACTGTCCAGGAGTTGGCGGATGCTTTAGTCCAGGTCTGGGAGGAGATACCTCAGGAGACCATCCGCCACCTCATCAGGAGCATGCCCAGGCATTGTAGGAGGTCATACAGGCACGTGGAGGCCACACACACTACTGAGCCTCATTTTGACTTGTTTTAAGGACATTACAACATAGTTGGATCAGCCTGTAGTGTGATTTTCCACTTTAATTTTGAGTGTGACTCCAAATCCAGACCTCCATGGGTTGATAAATTGGATTTCCTTTGATTATTTTTGTGTGATTTTGTTGTCAGCACATTCAACTATGTAAAGAAAAAAGTTTTTAATAAGATGATTTCTTTCATTCAGATCTAGGATGTGTTGTTTAAGTGTTCCCTTTATTTTTTGGAGCAGTGTATATTTGTGAATGATGTCCTGTTGTTGCCATTATAAAGTAGCCCAGGCCAAAGTCCCAAACACACTTCCTGTCGTTTCTGGATGCAGATGTCACTGATGTCCGTTTGTCTCTGTGCATGAGCATAAAATACACTAGTGGGTAAACCGGTGTCTCTCAGGCTCTGTTCTTACTGGGGTTGTATTTTTCTGTCTGCCACCTTCAAAGCAAATGTACATGGACTAACATGAGGCTTCTTGGGTAACCGTCCAATTCAAAGCACACAATGGTGAGCCCAATTATCCCCATGCTCAATGCTCGGTGAGCATGAGTTACATGTTTTGTCTGTGTTGATGTGTCTGTATGTTTGTATGTATGTGCGGGTGTGTGTGTACCGATCCGATCCATATAGGAAACAGCTCCACTGTACGGGTATTTAATCTTTTGACACATTTTGACCTCCACAGGGGTTGGGTTACGTCCAGCGTGCAGCTCCCCTTCAGAAATGTATGGAGTGCAGTTTGACTGCAGAGAAGTGAAAAGGGAGCGCATCAATTTGGAAGTGACTGTTAAAGGCCCTTTTCCAATCCCATACTTCTGAACGTGACCGAGCACCTTCTCAGCAGGAAATGAATGGTCTGACCTGGGTGAGGACTTCACCCACACACCCACACTTCTGAACATGAGCGAGCACCTTCTCAGTAGGAAATGAATGGTCTGACCTGAGTGAGGACTTCACCCACACACCCACACTTCTGAACATGAGCGAGCACCTTCTCAGCAGGAAATGAATGGTCTGACCTGGGTGAGGACTTCACCCACACACCCACACTTCTGAACATGAGCGAGCACCTTCTCAGTAGGAAATGAATGGTCTGACCTGGGTGAGGACTTCACCCACACACCCACACTTCTGAACATGAGCGAGCACCTTCTCAGTAGGAAATGAATGGTCTGACCTGAGTGAGGACTTCACCCACACACCCACACTTCTGAACATGAGCGAGCACCTTCTCAGCAGGAAATGAATGGTCTGACCTGGGTGAGGACTTCACCCACACACCCACACTTCTGAACATGAGCGAGCACCTTCTCAGCAGGAAATGAATGATCTGACCTGGGTGAGGACTTCGGCGTTGTGTTTTAAACAGGACAGCCTCCGCACCCACCCATCCACCCACACACTTGGCACCGAAGCCCAGCAATGTTCACCACGCCTAACATCTACTGGATAGCTGCCAAGTAGACCCATGTACAGTACATACATGCACATGCAAATCTGGGGAGTAACCCGTACGTGGTGGGTGACGAAGACCTCACTGATAAAGACTATGTTGTTGACACATCGCTAGCTACTCTGTAGGAATCTCCATCGCCATATCCATCCCAAAAGTCACATAAACTGTCTGATAATGTTGAATCAATGATGTAGCACACTCAGTCAAACAGGAACTAAAAGTAGATTGGGATCGTATCATTTTCAATGCGTCCTAACTGTGTGATGCTCCCACCTTACAAAATTGCAATCAGAGCACAGAGGATTGTTCACCATACAAAAGTGTACAGCAGACGATCCAAAGAGAGAACGCAGCTGAATGACCCCGTATTCAATCTGTTGGAGAGTTCCTCTTTAAAGTCCCAAGAAGGACCTCCTGATTCCCTGGATATAATACCTACAATACCAATGATGAGGTTGAGAGCAGAGCAGTGCCTGTCCCTCCCACTCACTGTAAAGACCCGCTCTGTATATTAAGGGCTCTGTCCTTCCCCATTGTACAGTGGCTGTACAGATAATATTTCATCAGGCCGCCCTGCTCTGGGGAGGGGTACTGTATATTGTAGGAGTTTTCTTGTGTTTGATTCCTGTCCCTTTCATGGCCGTTGAAAGTCCTTAGTGGATTTCCCAGGAGACCCCCACTCTCAGGTATCCTCAGGATGGAGCAGGCCGGAGTGGAGCAGGCTGGAGTGGGTAAGGCTCGAACAGACAAGGGTATCACTTTCAGCTCTGTGCACAGAGCACCCTGCCCCCCCGACCCTCCTCTTTCCATCCTATTTCCAATTAGAGATACATGTCCTAGCCCTTTCATTTCTCTCTTCAAGATCTCCCATTCACCTCTAAAAGAAAAAGGCCACCTCACAATAGGGGGGAGTTGGGGAAAGCGAGGCTAGACGTAGACGGAGGGTATAGTCTCGACTCCCGAGTCACATGGGCACAGAGACACAGGCCACTGGCCAGTTGCATAAATGCCCTGATGTGTTGAATAACTTCTGTTACAGCATCAATCCTCAACCATAGTGTCACTGTCAGGGCGTTCGACTGCCTTGTGTATGATATTGGAACTGAAGAGAGGTGGCACTTATCTGCGCCATCTAAGACAGAGCTGTCTACAAGGTCAAGGCTAAGGCAGGTCATCCTGACCAGGGAAGCTAAGAGGTACCTTGAGGTCTTAAACAAGTGCAATACTGGTATGCTTACTAGAACAGTATAGAGTTGCATATAAATACAGAAGTGACCTTTACAGAACTACTCTTATACAACATGCCTCTCTAGTCAGACACAAGATATCAATAAGATAACAGCAGCTACACCAATCCACTTCTTCAAGGTATTAGATTTAGCATGGCCCGCAGGGATACAAAGAATGGAAAACTCATCTAATTAGCTTTACTTAGTAAGAGTATTCTCAATATTCTCAGATTCCAGCTGTTTGCTCAACTGAAATGACTTTGTTAACACCTCTTATCCATCTATTTCTCGCAGCCTGCAAGCTATGTTGCTCTTTATCTTAGATAATACAAATAATAATAATAACAATAGATAGTTCTATGAAGAAACAATGTTGTAACTATAATTATATTTCATCAATGCTTAAATATTTATGTGAGAGAACGTCATGTAGTTTATGGATGTGTATTTTTAAATTGGATTAAAAAGGTTGAATCTCATCAATAACCAATGATCATTTTCCATCCCTCCTTATATGAACATATAAGACGAAACGTTGAGAGTGAGACAAATTCCAAAATGGTTCTTCAGGCATACTTTGCTGGTTTGATGGAGATTCCTTGATAAAGAATCAACATTTTTAACATGAGAAATGTAAAAGCTCAATGACTCTCCTGCTTGAAGTTCATTAGGCTTCTTTATCTCCCCCATTCTCCCAGATTAGTGCCACGGTCCTCATGTTTTCACATCATTGGATTATTTCACCTCTTGCTCCCGTAGAGATCAGTACCACCTCACGTCAATCATGTCAGTCAATCATTGTCATTTTACGTTTAAATTTAGTCATTTAGCAGACACTCTTATCCAGAGCGACTTACAAGTAGTGCATTCATCTTAAGATACTGTAGCTGGGTGAGACAACCACATATCACAGGCATAGTAAGTGCATTTTCCCTCAATAAAGTAGTTATCAGCAAAGTCACTGCTAGTAGGAAAATGTACATTTATTTATTATTATTATTATTTATTTGTTTTTTAGTGGGTGGGGGCAGTGGGGAGGGGCACTGTGAGATTAATTTAAGATACTCTTTGAAGAGGTAAGGTTTCAGACATTTCTGGAAGATGGGCAGGGACTATACTGTCCTAGCTTCAAGGGGAAGCTGGTTCTACCATTGGGGTGACAGGACAGAGAAGAGTTTTGACTGGGCTGAGAGGAAGCTGACCCTTCATGGGGGTGGGAGGGCTAAGAGACCAGAGGTGGCCGAATGGAGTGCTTGGGTTGGGGTGTAGGTTTTGAGCATAGCCAGAAGGTAGGGAGGGGTAGTTCCCTTTGCTGTTCCGTAGGCAAGTAACATGGTCTTAAAGTGGATGCGAGCGTGTAAGGGAGGATGCTGACATGGGAGAACTTGGCAAGGTTGAACACCAGGTGGGCTGCGGCGTTCTGGATAAGTTGCAGGGGTTTGATGGCACAAGCAGGGAGTACCGCCAACAGAGAGTTGCAGTAGTCTAGACAGAAGATGACAAGAGCCTGCATTAGGACCTGCGCCACTTCCTGTGTGAGGTAGATGTTGTAAATCATGAACCTGCAGGACCGAGTCACTGCTTTGATGTTTGCAGAGAATGACAGGATGTTGTCCAAGGTCACGTCAAGGTTCTTTGCACTCTGGAAGGGGGACACTGTGGAATTGTCAACCGTGATGGAGCGGTCTTGGAGTAGGCAGCCCTTCCCTGGGAGGAAGATCAGCTCCGTCTTGTCGAGGTTGAGCTTGAGGTGGTGGGCCAACATCCAAGCTGAGATATCTGCCAGGCACATAGAAATGTGTGTTGCCACCTGGGTGTCAGATGGGGGAAGGAGAAAAGTAGTTGAGTGTCATCCACATAGCAATGATAGGAGAGACCATGTGAGCATATGACGGAGGTGAGTGACTTGGTGTATAGAGAGGAGAGGGCCTAGAACCGAGCCCTGGGGGACACTAGTAGTGAGAGTATGTGGTGCAGACTAAGATCCTCTCCACATCACCTGGTAGGAGTGACCTGCCAGGTAGGATGCAATCCTAGAGTGTGCAGAGCCTGAGACGCCCAGCCCTGAGTGGGTGGAGAGGAGGATCTGATGGTTCACAGTGTTGAAGGCAGCGGATAGATCTCGGAGGATGAAAACAGAGGAGATAAAGTCAGCTTTGGCTGAGCGGAGAGCCTCCATGACGCAGAGGAGAGCGGTCTCAGTTGTGTCTTGAAGCCTGACTGCTTATGGTCAAGAAGATCTTTCTGAGAGAGATAATGAGAGTTGGTCATAGACAGCACGCTTAAGTGTTTAGGAAATAAAATAAAAAAGGGATACTGGTCTGTAGGTTGACGTCAGAGAGGTCAAGTGTTGGTTTCTTGAGGAGGGGAGCGACTAGGGCCATTTTGAAGTCAGAGTGGATGCAGCCAGTGGTCAGGGATGAGTTGATGAGGGAAGTGAGGAATGGGAGAATGTCTCCAGAGATGGTCGGGAGGAGGGGATGGGGTTGAGCAGGCAGGTTGTCAGGCGGCCGGACCTCACTAGTCACAGGATTTCATCTGGAGAGAGAGGTCAAAGCGTAGGATAGTTTTGCCAGAATGGGACCAGTGGACTCAATAAGCTGAGTAAATGAGGAGCGGATATCGTCGACCTTCTTTGGTTGACAAAGTTGTCTGAGTAGAGGGAGGATGGAAGGTTGAGGAAGGAGGAGGGAAGGGAGGAGAGGAGGGAGGGTGAGGAGGTGGAGGATTAAGGGGGAGTGGAAGGTGTGAAAAAAGTTTTGACAAGAGGCAAAAGCTTGAAATTTAGAGTGATAGAAAGCGGCTTTAGCAGCGGATAGTAGTGATGTGCGGGCCGACTCATAACCCGTGGGGGTGTTAGGGTCAATTGTGTGGATGAAGGGCGGGTGGGTGGCGGGTTGAATAAAGAGAAAACAATACCTTAATAAATCCATGAATGTATTATTCTTGTGCAATTTATAAGCTACATTGAGTTTTTTTTTAATTATTTGAGGCTGTTGCATTAGTTTGTAAGCCTAAGTTTTAGGGCCTAACTGTACGCCCGCCAAATAGCCTACACACCAATCGTCAAATGATTTTGGGAACAAGCAGAAAAAGTAAAAGGTAAAAAGGACAACGTCTGAGTTTAATTCAATAAGAGAAAAGCTGTGAAATGGAGAGTTGAAAATAAAGAGAAGGGAGGGCCAGAAAAGTAATGTTTGGGAAAGATTTGTTGAATTGGTAAAAGAGGACAGCAGTGCCGGCTATGTTATGTGTGATGATTGTGAGGCGTTATACAAATTCCACAGTCACAAGCCGGGGATTTCAAGTAGGCCTATAGCAGGTCAAGGAAACTGTAGTTCAGATGGGTTAATTGTCACTGATTGTAGGTTTATAACCTCTCACATAGCTTTAATAGCCTGAATATTAACTCCTGTAGAATTAAGAATTTCTTGCAGTAAAATCATACAGCAAATGAAGGCAAAATATTGACTCGGGAACAGGAGTGGAGAAATATGATTTATTTATTTCAGTGTCTTGAGAGAATGCGAATGTGCAGTTAGATACCATGTGTAGAGGTGCTGATAGTATTTCAACCACATAAAATATGCATTCAAGTTGAACTGAAATCTTATCAGAAACATGTGGGTCGTTTTCACAACTTTCTATTTCCTTACAACCGGTTAAACTGATGTCATTTGGAAATTTTGCACAGAAAATCTTTCCCTTTTTTTTATTTTTCTATAACACTTTTTCTCCCCAGTCCCTAAACATCTTTGCTCCGCGTAAGAAGCAGAGATTATAGAGAAAACCTTACTGATGTCAACAAGTTTGAAGCATTCATCCTATCGATTTATGACATTATTCTGGTGAGCAAGGTATAATTTAGTTTTCTAGGGCAACATATAATGACAAAAGAGAAGCTGCATGTATCTAATTCTAGACAAGTTGACTAACAAATAGCCTATACCAAAATGTCAGAAACATATCTAAATCAGGCAAAAGAAAATCCTGCACCCACTGTCAAAAAACCTTTCCGCTGTCTCTGAATGTAGCGCACAGCGCATTTTCTATTTTAGCAGGTTAGGGTCGGGTGTGGGCCTCAAATTTTCACATATAGTCGGGCGGTTGTTATTTGCAATTGCAGTTGGGTGCGGGTAAACAAACAGCGTACCCGCACACCACTAGCGAATGCAGAAGAGAAGGTAGAGAGGAAGGAGTGAAAGGATGATAGGTCCTCCGGAAGTTTCGTTTTCCTCAATTTCCGCTCAAATGCCCGCAGCCCTATGCTGTTAGCTCACTCAGCCACGGAGCAGAGGGGGACAGTGAGAGTCATAGGATGCAGAAAGGGAGGAGAGTAGGGTTGAAGAGGCAGAATCAGGAGAGAGAATGATTTAGCAGAAGGAATATAGGATAGAAGAGGAGAGACTAGTGGGAGGAAGAGTGAAGATTGCAATGGCTCATAACCATCTGGGAACGTCTGTAAAACCTACAGGGAGAAAAAGCGAACAGGGATAGAAAACACACACGGTTGAAAACGCTACAAGTTTCGGCGATAGTCTTAGTTTTGGCTACGGAACGCCTCTGGAAAGCAGCAGAGACTGTAGTACTAACATTAATTGCTGCTTTCCTAGCAGAGGTGAAGGACACACCTCCCGGCACTAATTGCTGATTGGAGGAGAGTTGAAACCACTCCCCGTCCAACACAGGCACTGATAACGAAGGTTACGTATGTAACCACGGTTATGTGACCTATTTGGATTACTCCAATATATTGGTATCATTCCGTGGCGGAGGGATACATCCGAGGTAAGGATTTACAGATTCACTCCCATGTACACCTGTGTCACGGCTGGGGTCCACCCCTATATATAGACCCCATGGCCGTGACATACGTTCTCTACATCATTTTTGAGGCGCCTCTAGCACCGTAGAGGATTGGAGTGATCCATATAGCTCACATAACCGTGGTTACATACGTAACCTTTGTTATGATTCACTATATTGGATCACTCCAATATATTGGTATACCCATACCATATTAGTCGGTGCTAGAGGGACCTGGCCAGCCAGCGGCAAAGTCCCAGCGCGGGACCGAGACACAGGGGCCATCAATGTGGAAGGGGGGTCCCGGCACACTCCCCGGAAGGGGAGGTGACACCCAGGACCGCTGAACCAACCGCAGAGGGAGGTGCCACATTTACCCAATAGTACCTAGCAGAGGTGCAAGAGGAAGCCCAGCTGGCTGCAGCACAGATATCAGCGAGGGGCATTCCTCTCAGTAGAGCCCAGGATGGAGCCAGACCCCGTGTTGAATGTGCCACCACAGATCCCAGCCCTGGCCTGCTAGACAGGCACTATGCTGTCGTAATTGTTTCCACGATCCAGTGAGAGAGCCTCTGCTTTGATAGCCCAGCCCCAGGACTCTCTCACCATAGCAGACAAAGAGCTGGTCTGGTGTTCTCACTGACCGTGTCCCCTCCACATAGACAGCCAGTGACCTCACAGGGCACAGCATGCCAGAGGGAGGCCCAAACTCCCCCGCCACTGCCGGGGGGTTGTAAGCAGACAGGAAAAAAAGGGATGTTCACATGCCTGTCTGACAGAGCCTTCGGGAGGAATGAAGGATTGGGGCGGAGACATATACTCCTCCCACCGGGGTCCATCCGGTAGCACTCAGAACTTACCGAAAGAGCATGGAGCTCACTCACCCTCTTCATGGAAGTAATCGCTACCAAAAAAGCCACCTTCATAAAGAGGTGTTTCAGGGAGGCAGACTCCAACGGTTTGAAAGGCTGCTCTGCCAAAGCCGCCAAGACCACATCCAGATCCCAGCTCGCCATTGATCGGGTCATAGCTGGACGCAGGCGACGAACCCCCTTCATGAACCTGGAGACCAAGGGATGACGCCCCACTGGCCTGTCCATCCACCCCACATGGCAGGCAGATATAGCAGCCAAATACCCTCTCAGTGTAGAGGCTGTCAAGCCCTCATCCAAGCGAGACTGCAGGTATTGGAGGACATACCTCAATACCAGTGCACCAAAAACAGAACAACCGCCAGTGCAACTGGTATGCCGCGGTTGTTGCCGGCGCCCTTGCGTTCTGCATGGTGTTCATTTCACCCTTCTGTACCCTCCATGGACCATTTGTGGCGTTCAGTGGTCAAGCCCACAGACTGATGCGGTGTGGCCTCGGATGCCACAGAGTTCCCCCGGCCTGAGACAGCAGGTCCAGTCTCAGAGGAAGTAGCCAAGATGTCCCAGACAACAGCGACAGGAGAAGGCTGAACCAGGGTCGTCTGGGCCTGTATGGGGCCACCAGAAGCAGACGATGCTCTGCCAATCTGGTCCTGTCCAGCACAACCTGGATCAGTGGAAAAGAGGGGAATGCGTAAAGCTCCAGCCCCGGCCAATCGTGAGCCAGAGCATCCAAGCCCAGAGGCCCTGGTGTCTCCGACATGGAGTACCACAGGGGGCAGTGTGCATTGTCCAGGGAGGCAAACAGGTCCACCTGCGCCCTCCTGAACTGTTCCCACAGGTGCTGCACTACCTGGGCATGTAGGCTCCAATTGTAAGGTGGCGGGCCCTCCCTCGAGGGCATCTGCTGCCACATTCAGGACGCTAGACGTCCCTGAGCCCAGAGATGGAGCTCCCGTGCCATAAGATGGAGGCAGTGCGACCTCGGTCCACCCTGATGGTTGATGTAAGCCACCACTGTGGTGTTGTCCATTCTCACCAGGACATGTCTTCCCTTCAGATGTGGAAGGAAAGACTGCAGGGCCAGCAGTACAGCTCCAAGGGGGTAGCCAACAGCCGCTGGCCAACCTGCCCTTGGTCACACACCCCCAGCCAAACTAGGAGGCATCTGTGAAGACCAGCACCCTCAGCATCTCCACCCCACCTGAGAGAACGGTGTGACAGCGCCACCTCAACAATGCCCTGAGGCACTGTGCGGTCACCAGCAGCTGGCGGTTACGGTGTCGCTTCGGGTGCAGTCGGTGGGAGTTGAACCACCGTTGAAGAGGCCGGAGATGTAGCAGGCCCAGAGGAATCAACAACAAGGCTGTCGTCAGCAAGCCCAACAGGTGTTGGCAGGTTAGGACGGATACCATCCACCCCTGTCCGAAAGTGGTCGAGGCAAGATAAGATAAGATCGCCGGTACCCGGTGAGGGATACATACCCAGTACCTCTGCAAAAGCGGGGAAGACCTGTGTGTGAGAAACAGGCAGACAAAAAACAGCAGCAAGATAATGGATTTGATGTATGTGTTTTACGCCAACAGCAATATTACCTAGCTGGTTTAATATCCAAGCAGTAAAAACAGTCATATGATGGAGTAACTCCATTAAGGAACTCCAAAGTTAATGTCTCAACGTAGTGGAAGCCCACCACGATACTCTTACACTCTGCAGGGGAAAGAACAAGAAAATAACCTTGTTTGGTAATTAGCAGAGAATCCGCGCAGCATGTTAAACAATTCACAACACACACAGAACTAGCCAGTCGGTAAGTTGTGTAAGGTAAATACAGTTTGCGGCAGCAAGAACCACCAATATATAAAGGATGCACAAGGAGTCGTAGTGTAACGCTAACGAAACACATGCACGACAAATCACGGGCGGAAGATACAGATCAACCGTTTGCAGCGAGTGGAGCACTCAAGAGGAGGGGCTGGCCAGCTGCTCCAGGCTGCAAACAGCCAGTGAGTGTACTTCCACGCAAGATATTACACTTACCAGTGACTTACAAAGCGAACTTCAGAAGGTTTGTACCTCAAACCATACGGACATCCACAGAGAAAATGAAAGAGAATGTGTGTCGCGGCCATGGGGTCTATATATAGGGGCGACCCCAGCCGTGACACAGGTGTACACGGGAGTGAATCTGTAAATCCTCACCTCGGATGTATCCCTCCGCCGCAGAGTTATACCAATATATTGGAGTGATCCAATATAGTGAAACATGACCAGAGATTACTACAACAAACTGAAACGTATCCATGTCAGATTGTCAACACCACAAGTGGTGAACAATTAGCAGTTTAGACAGCAATGGTTAATTAGGTAACTAAGAGAGACAGCACTTTACTTCGATTGACCAAGCAAGACTATATCAACAAGTTATTAAAACAAAAATGATACTGAGCTATTCTTGTAGAAACAGTAGTCTCTTCCCAGCCATAAATGGAGCACAATAATACATTTAATTTGTATAGCGCTTTTCATTACAGAGTTGTCTCAAACCTCTACTGAGGAAAAAAATAAGAAATTATATATAATAAAAACAACATACATTTAGAATCAAGGCAATAGTGGGCTAGGTGCTAAATACATTATATATTGGGACTAGGACTATGAAAAATACTTTCTGTAGAAGTGAATTTTAAGGCCCGTTTTAAAAGTTCTGAGTGATGGAGAGGCTCTCAGATGGTCAGGGAGAGCATTCCATAGGCGAGGGGCAAGGGAGCAGAAGGCTCGGTACCCTATATTTCGGAGACCTGTCTTGGGGATTTAAAGCAGTAGAGAGTGGCTGAAGCGGAGAATCTGATGTAGGTGGGAATCAATCTTTTCAAGGCTTTAAATACACTAAGTATGTGGACACCTGCTCGTCCAACATCTCATTACAAAATCATGGGCATTAATATGGATTTGGTCCCCGCTTTGCTGCTATAACAGACTCACCTCTTCTGGGAAGGCTTTCCACTAGATGTTTGAACATTGCTGTGGGGACTTGCTTCAATTCAGCAACATGAGCATTAGTGAGGTTGGGCACTGATGTTGGGCAATTTGGCTTGGCTTGCAGTCGGCGTTCCAATTCATCCCAAAGATGTTTGGTTGGGTTGAGGTCAGGGCTCTGTGCAGGCCAGTCAAGTTCTTCCACACCAATCTCAACAAACCATTTCTGTATTGACTTCGCTTTGTGCACGGGGCATTGTCATGCTGAAACAGGAAAAGGACTTCCCCAAACTGTTGCCACAAAGTTGGAAGCACAGAATCGTCTAGAATGTCATTGTATCCTGCAGGGTCTAGCCCGAACCATGAAAAACAGCCCCAGATCATTATTCCTCCTCCACCAAAATGTACAGTTGGCACTATGCATTAGGGCAGGTAGCGTTCTCCTTACATCCCCCAAACCCATATTCGTCCAAAGGCTTCTTAACAGCTTCTACCCCCAAGCCATAAGACTCCTGAACAGCTATTCAAAGGGCTACGCAGACCCCTCTTTTACGCTGCTGCTACTCTCTGTTTATTATCTATGCATAATCACTTTAACTCTACCTACATGTACATATTACCTCAATTACCTCAACTAACCGGTGCCCCTGCACATTGACTCTGTAATGGTGCCCCCTGTATATAGCCTCGCCATTGTTATTTTACTGCTGCCGTTGAATTACTTGTTACTTTTATTTAAAACATTTTACTTACCTATTTTTTTACTTAACTTTCTTAAAACTTCTTAAAGCATTGTTGGTTAAGTGCTTGTAAGTCAGCATTTCACTGTAAGGTCTACACCTGTTGTATTCGGTGCATGTGACAAATACAATTTGATTTGATTTGAAGCATGATTCATCACTCCAGAAAACTAATTTCCACTGCTCCAGAATGAAATGGCAGCGACCTTTTACACCACTCTAGCCAACGCTTGGCATTGCGGATGGTGATCATAGGCTTGTGTGCGGCTGCTCGGCCATGGAAACCCATTTTGTGAATCTCCCGATGAACAGTTCTTGTGCTGACTTTGCTTCCAGAGGTAGTTTGGAACTCAGTAGTGAGTGTTGCATCCGAGGATAGATGATTTTTATGCGCTTCAGCACTTCAGGACTCGCCGGTCCCGTTCTGTGAGCTTGTGTAGCCTTCCACTTCGCGGCTGAGCCGCTGTTGTTCTACTTCACAATAACATCTCTCACAATGGACCGGGGTAGCTCTAGCAGGTCAGAAATTTGACAAACTGGCTTTTAGAAAGGATGTTGTGGTCTACAGTGTCAAAAGCAGAACTGAGATCTAAGAGGAGGATGATTCTAGGACATCCAGAACCAGCAGCCATCAGTAGGTTGTTGGTAACTTTAACCAGAGCTGTCTCGTGCTGTGCAAGGGCCTAGTAATAGGACTAGGGCCTATGGGACAGAGAGGTCAAGGTCACCCACTATTAACCAGAAATTACTACACCAATTTCCCTGAAGCTTATCTAAGTCAGTCTGTCAACACCAACCACAGAACAAGTGGTTAGCAAGAAACTGTTCAGACAGCAATGGTTAACTAGGTACTTAGAGAGACAGTACTTTTTAAATTCAATTGACCAACCAAGACTATGCCAACAACAAGTTATTAAAACAACAATTATACTAAGCTATTCTAGTAGAAACAGTAGAGGTCCCTTCCCAGCTATAGGGAGGTCCCTTCTCCCAGGGACTGCCTCTTTTTCTCCTAGATTCAGTCAAATCAAGCGTTAAACGGTGATAGCCGACACCCACATAGCTGTTGTTTTGGCGGTGTCGGAGGTATAACTGCGTTGCAGCTGTCAAATCGGTGAACAGCTGCTCTTCTGATCATTGTCACGAAGCCACACCCATCCCACTGGTGTTAGAAGTCCAGAAGGAGAAAGTGTAGCCTATGTACAGTTGAAGTCGGAAGTTTCCATACACCTTAGCCAAATACATTTAAACTCAGTTTTTCACAATTCCTGACATTTAATTCTAGTAAAAATTCCCTGTCTTAGGTCAGTTAGGATCACCACTTTATTTTAAGAATGTGAAATGTCAGAATAATAGTAGAGAGAGTGATTTATTTCAGCTTTTATTTCTTGCATCACATTCCCAGTGGGTCAGAAGTTGACATTCACTCAATTAGTATTTGGTAGCATTGCCTTTAAATTGTTTAACTTGGGTCAAACGTTCCGGGTATCCTTCCACAAGCTTCCTACAATAAGTTGGGTGAATTTTGGCCCATTCCTCCTGACAGCGCTGGTGTAACTGAGTCAGGTTTGTAGGATCCTTGCTCGCACACGCTTTTACAGTTCGCCCACAAATGTTCTATAGGATTGAGGTCAGGGCTTTGTGATGGCCACTCCAATACCTTGACTTTGTTGTCCTTAAGCCATTTTCCACAACTTTGGAAGTATGCTTGGGGTCATTGTTCATTTGGAAGACCCATTTGCGACCAAGCTTTAACTTCTTGACTGATTTCTTGAGATGTTGCTCCTCCCTGTGGCTCAGTTGGTAGAGCATGGTGTTTGCAATGGTGTTTGCAACGCCAGGGTTGTGGGTTCGATTCCCACGGGGGGCCAGTACGGAGAAAAAAAAATGTATGAATTGAAATGTATGTAATGTATGCATTCACTACTGTAAGTCACTCTGCATAAGAGTGTCTGCTAAATGACTAAAATATAAATGCAATATATCTACATAATTTTCCTGCCTCATGAAGCCATCTATTTTGTGAAGTGCAGCAGTCCCTCCTGCAGCAAAGCACCCCCACAACATGATGCTGCCACCTCCGTACTTCACGGTTGGGATGGTGTTCTTCGGCTTGCAAGCCTCCCCCTTTTTCCTCCAAACATAACGATGGTCATTATGGCCAAACAGTTCTATTTTTGTTTCATCAGACCAGAGTAAATTTCTCGCAAAAGTACGATCTTTGTCCCCATGTGCAGTTGCAAACCATAGTCTGGCTTTTTTGTGGCGGTTTTGTAGCGGTGGCTTCTTCCTTGCTAAGTGGCCTTTCAGGTTATGTCGATATAGGACTCGTTTTACTGTGGATATAGATACTTTTGTACCCGTTTCCTCCAGCATCTTCACAAGGTCCTTTGCTCTTGTTCTGGGATTGATTTGCACTTTTCGCACCAAAGTACGTGCATCTCTAGGAGACAGAACGTGTCTCCTTCCTGAGTGGTATGACGGCTGCGTGGTCCCATGGTGTTAATACTTGCGTACTATTGTTTGTACAGATTAACATGGTACCTTCAGGCGTTTGGAAATTGCTCCCAAGGATGAACCAGACTTGTGCAGGTCTTGGCTGATTTCTTTTGATTTTCCCATGATGTCAAGCAAAGAGGTACTGAGTTTGAAGGTAGGTCTTGAAATACATCCACAGGTACACCTCCAATTGACTCAAATTATGTCATTTAGCCTATCAGAAGCTTCTAAAGCCATGACATCATTTTCTGGAATTTTCCAAGCTGTTTAAAGGCACAGTCAACTTAGTGTATGTAAACTTCTGACCCACTGGAATTGTGATACAGTGAATTATAAGTGAAATAACCTGTCTGTAAACAATTGTTGGAAAAATTACTTGTGTCATGCACAAAGTAGATGTCCTAACCGACTTGCCAAAACTCTAGTTTGTTAACAAGAAATTAGTGGAGTGGTTGAAAAACTAGTTTTAATGACTCCAACCTAAGTGTATATAAACTTCTGACTTCAACTGTAAACATGTAGAAATAATGACTCTCAAATAGAAAATCATTCAACTAAATAATGTGGATTTCAACCAGTCTAATCGAGGTGTAGATTACATCTCACGTTCCAGTGTCCGAACTTGTAATCAAAGCTGCATAGTCGGGAAAGCCAATGGCAATGTCCGCTTTAGGTATAATGCCAGGAGCCGCTTGTGCATTTGACAGCTCTAATGCAGTTCCACCTGTGACACTGCCAAAACAACCGCTATGCGGATGTTGGCTAAAGCAGATCTGATTTAATCAAGCCTTTGTCTGTCTGTCCTTCTCGCTCATGCTCTTTCATATTGCTCTCCTCCCACAGTCCCACACATTTTTATTCTCTTTTATTTTATCAGGGAGTCATACTGAGAACAAGGTTTCTTTTACAGATAAGCCCTGAATTACATAAATTACAGAAAATACACACATCAATATATAAATACAAAATGCATGCAGAATGAAAAACACGGTCATAAAAAACAAACGCATTGATTAGTTATCACTATCGACACTATTAGTTATCACTATCAACACTATCAGTTATCACTATCAACACTATCGGTTATCACTATCAACACTATCGGTTATCACTATCGACACTACTGGTTATCGTTATCGACTCTATCAGTTATCACTATCGACACTATTAGTTATCACTATCAACACTATCAGTCAACACTATCAACACTATCAGTCATCACTATCAACACTATCAGTCATCACTATCAACACTATCAGTCATCACTATCAACACTATCAGTTATCACTATCAACACTATTAGTCATCACTATCAACACTATCAGTTATCACTATCGACACTACTGGTTATCGCTATCGACTCTATCAGTTATCACTATCGACACTATTAGTTATCGCTATCAACATTATTAGTTATCACTATCAACACTATTAGTCATCACTATCAACACTATCAGTCATCACTATCAACACTATCAGTCATCACTATCATCACTATCAGTCATCACTATCAACACTATCAGTTATCACTATCGACACTATCAGTCATCACTATCGACACTATCAGTCATCACTATCAACACTACTGGTTATTGCTATCGACACTATCGGTTATCACTATCAACACTATCAGTTATCACTATCAACACTATTAGTCATCACTATCAACACTATTAGTCATCACTATCAACACTATCAGTTATCACTATCGACACTACTGGTTATCGCTATCGACTCTATCAGTTATCACTATCGACACTATTAGTTATCGCTATCAACATTATTAGTTATCACTATCAACACTATTAGTCATCACTATCAACACTATCAGTCATCACTATCAACACTATCAGTCATCACTATCATCACTATCAGTCATCACTATCAACACTATCAGTTATCATTATCGACGCTATCGGTTATCATTGTCGACACTATTAGTTATCAATATCAACACTATTGGTTATCATTATCGACGCTATCGGTTATCATTATCAACGCTATCGGTTATCATTATCAACACTATTAGTTTTCACTATCAACACTATTAGTTATCAATATCAACGCTATCGGTTATCATTATCGACGCTATCGGTTATCATTATCAACACTATTAGTTATCAATATCAACACTATTAGTTATCATTATCAACGCTATCGGTTATCAATATCAACGCTATCGGTTATCATTATCAACGCTGTCGGTTATCATTATCAACGCTGTCGGTTATCATTATCAACACTGTTAGTTATCAATATCAACACTATTAGTTATCATTATCAACGCTATCGGTTATCCTTATCAACACTATTAGTTATCATTATCGACACTATCAGTTATCAATATCAACACTATCAGTTAACCCTACATTTCTTTTGTTTTTGTTTTTAAAGCGTATTTGAGAATCCTTTGTAATGAAAGCGCTTTATAAAATAAATATATTATTATAATAATTAATCCAAGAAAAGGAAGTTAAAAGAAATGACGGTGTCACAATGAAAAGCCAATGGGATCAGATGAACTAAAGCCTCTTGGGTTTTTGATCATATAGTGTCTTCTTGGGAGGTCATGGACCCTGAGTCAGATGGAAATCTCTACAGTTCCTGTGCAATCATAGACTTCTTTACTTGGCCATGATGACCCATTTTGAGGACATTGATTTATTGGGATATAGGGCTCTATTCAGTGTGTATCGCTGAAGCGTTACAGATCGCGTAGTATAATTTTAAAGGTAATTTTCAGATTGAGCCGACATATGCAGCGTTTACAGTGAATGCAGTCTCCGCTAAATGCGGAACATTGCCTTTACATTTCAATCACGCTGTAACTTTTATTTATGAGAGGTATTGACATGTTGAATGCACCGAGCTGTCTGTCTAAACTACTGGCACAGACACCCATGCATACCCCACAAGACATGCCACAAGAGGTCTCTTCACAGTCCCCAAGTCCAGAATAGACTATGGAAGGCACACAGTACTACATAGAGCCATGACTACATGGAACTCTATTCCACATCAAGTAACTGACGTAAGCAGTAAGATTTGATTTTAAAAAAAGATTAAAAAACACCTTATTGAACAGCGGGGTCTGTGAAGCAACAAACATTGGCACAGACACATGCATACACACGCACACACACGCCCCCCCCCCACACACACACACACACACACACACACACACACACACACACACACACACACACACACGATAACATACGCACTATACATACACATTAATTTACTAATGTAGATATGTGGTAGTGGTGGAGTAGGGGCCTGAGGGCACACAGTATGTTGTGAAAGGCTGGCTTTTTTATGGCGGTTTTGGAGCAGTGGCTTCTTCCTTGCTGAGCGGCCTTTCAGGTTATGTTGATATAGGACTCGTTTTACAGTGGATATAGATACTTTTGTACCCGTTTCCTCCAGCATCTTCACAAGGTCCTTTGCTGTTGTTCTGGGATTGATTTGCACCTTTCGCACCAAAGTACGTTCATCTCTAGGAGACAGAACGCGTCTCCTTCCTGAGCGGTATGACGGCTGCGTGGTCCCATGGTGTTTATACTTGCGTACTGTTGTTTGTACAGATGAATGTGGTACCTTCAGGCGTTTGGAAATTGCTCCCAAGGATGAACCAGACTTGTGGAGGTCTACAATTTATGTCTGAGGTCTTGGCTGATTTCTTTTGATTTTCCCATGATGTCAAGCAAAGAGACACTGAGT
The DNA here is from genome assembly GCF_965601325.2 of Salmo salar. Lineage (NCBI taxonomy): Eukaryota > Metazoa > Chordata > Actinopteri > Salmoniformes > Salmonidae > Salmo > Salmo salar. The sequence goes on from NC_138314.1 coordinate 39,824,050, forward strand.
TTGAAGGTAGGTCTTGAAATACATCCACAGGTACACCTCCAATTGACTCAAATTATGTCAATTAGCCTATCAGAAGTTTCTAAAGCCATGACATCATTTTCTGGAATTTTCCAAGCTGTTTAAAGGCACAGTCAACTTAGTTTATGTAAACTTTTGACCCCCTGGAATTTGATACAGTGAATTATAAGTGAAATAATCTATCTGTAAACAATTGTTGGTAAAATGACTTGTGTCATGCACAAAGTAGATGTCCTAACCGACTTGCCAAAACTCTAGTTTGTTAACAAGAAATTTGTGGAGTGGTTGAAAAACTAGTTTTAATGACTCCAACCTAAGTGTATGTAAACTTCCGAATTCAACTGTATCTACACATTACAGTCAATTTGCAGATGCTCTTATCCAGAGAAATTAGGGTTAAGTGCTTTGATCAAGGGCACATCAACAGATTTTTCAACTAGTCAGGTCAGGGATTCAAACCAGCAACCTTTCAGTTATTTGCCCAATGCTCTAAGCGCTAGGCTACCTGCTGCCTCTTAATAATGATTACTGCACTGTTGGGTAAAGCTTGCAAGTTAAGCATGTCAATGTACTTGTGCATGTGACAGTAAAACATGAAGTTGATGCCTGGTGTGCCCCCTATGAATGAAATACAATGGTGGAGAATTAGCCTACAATGGGGAAGAGGAATAGAGATTACAAAAACCAACCACTCCAAAGAAAATCACTATTGAAAATGTCTAAAAGTACCCAGACTTTTCATGCTGGTACATTTCCCCATGTATGCAGACAGACAGACAGACAGACAGACAGACAGACAGACAGACAGACAGACAGACAGACAGACAGACAGACAGACAGACAGACAGACAGACAGACAGACAGACAGACAGACAGACAGACAGACAGACAGACAGACAGACAGACAGACACCCAGTCTGTGTCCCTCCCCTGCCGTCCTCTGCTCATCATCCCCCTGCCCCTCCAGTGAACGGGCTAAGTACTTTGGGGAAGACCATGTGATGTGAGGGTCTTTAGCTGCCAGGGAGACAGGGCAACACAAATGGCCCCATTAATAAAGGCCCTGTATCCAGGCCGGGGCCAGCCATTGTCCTGCCCAGGGCCTGCCACTGAATGTGAGACGGCCAGGTCCCCCCTCCACACAAGGAACCTAATAGGAAATCAAAGTTCTCTGGGAGAATGGACCAGGCTCAGAGTTACCCTCCCTTGGGTCCTGCTGAAAGAGGAGTGCAGAAAGGCTCTGGCAGTGGTGGGGAAGGTTAATGTAGCAGATAGTCTTTCCCTGCCTGCACCCCTGGCCCCCTTTCGTCTCTGTACCCCCAGCACACACCCCTGCTCCCCGATGCACAGGTTATGTGTCCACGCTTGACATCCTGGCTTTTATAGTGCTTGTGTGCTGCTGTGTTGTCAAACATACAGCCATGATTATTCAACTTTGCTATTTACACATTGAATGTGTGGGTGTGTACAGTACAGTGCAGTACATAGATTTTGGTGGATGTCAGAGGTCAAGGGACCTGCTGAGTGGAACATATGAAAACCCAGTATTAGGTGGTGCTAAGGCAGTGTTAAGCTGCTTAAGCTCCAGGCACCCTGGAGGGAGAAGGATCATCACCAAGGTGAAGTTAGCTGGGACTGACTGATCCTGCTGCTGATGCACTGTCTCAGGCCTCCGCTCCCTCCACAGCTCCTTTCTGGGTTACCTGCAGGAGAGAATAAGAGCTTTTTACAGTTCAGATACTTGGAAGGTGTTGGATGTCTGCAGTGTAACAACTAACAAAACCATTTGAAAACAAAGTGGTCCGGTGAATGCCCCGGTGCAATCCGATCCGTCGATCTTTGTGCTGCTAGAGAAAACGTCCCTCGGAATCAAGGAGCGACACCATTTAAATCCACAGATTTCCTCCCTTTTAAGTGCATTCTTCAAAGGTGAACATGCTATCTGAAACAGAGCTGTGTTACAGCCAAGGATCAGATCCTCTCTCCAATTCTCTTTGAAATCGGTATAGATTTTGTTGCGGTGTTCCGACTGCAAAATCAATAGAGAGAATTGCTGAAAAGGAGTTGCACCAAGAAGAGCAAAGATTCAGGTAGACTTGTACTGGGAAATGTGCATTGTGTTAGAATTCTGGGGTTCAGCACCAACCCTGTTTAGAGATTTCTGTGAAATAGTGTTCAACAAAAGTAGTGAGTTGAAGGAACAGTGACAATCAGAGACAGCAGTTTATATTTGTGTACTAGAAATCTAGCTCATTAGTCAGTTATGAAATTTAGTACTCAAAGGTATGGAGAGGCTTCTGTCTCTACAACGATATAATAGCTCTATAGTGGAGTTGAAGACTATAAAGCCAGTGTTGATATTTTGTGCTGATTCTATCGTGGTGTTGAAAACAGTAATGTCCATTCAAGTAATTTACAAATCAATCATGTTTTGATTTGTCAAAACATGGTGATCAAAGTTTTAAGTCATTCCATGCCTATAAGTTAAACTATTGTACATCCCAGATAGGCCTTCCTCAACTCTTTTGTCCTCTCTCCTCCGGTCAAAGTTCATCGAAGAGAGGAGGCGAGGAGAGGGAAAGTGTGCTTGTAATGGGCTTGTATGAAATTACTCTCCTACTCCAATCGCACATCATCAGTCAAGTGACGTTTACAAGGTGGAATCCCAAAATAAATGTATAAAGTGCTAAAAACAAATTTAGCTAGTTGTACAAGATATTTTACAGATAAAAGGATAAGTTTCATATCATATCATAAGTAGCATATGGTTTTTAAATGTTTGCATGCTTTTCTCCTTTAAGAAACCAATAGCTGATTTAAAGGGTGTGTGGCAAATTTCAAAACTCTTCCGTGAAGGACTCAGGTAGGATACATTTGTGTTTCCTCGCCAAAAGGAGGCTATCGAAGAGGGGAGGACCGTCTTCCATTTGCCTATTAACAAATTGACACACTCCTCGACCACTCAACCACTTATCGGTTTCCGGGTCACAGAGGAGAGAAGACGGAGAACTTTTGCCCAAATGAGAAAATCCCACGACTGATTGACTCCAGACTTGAATCCCAGAAGAATCCATGGTCTTACGATACTGCGAATGCCGTTGTTATGTTACCCCATGTGATCCATCGGTACGACATTGAAAACTTGTGATGGGAAAGACAAGCCCTCTCTCCAAGTCCCAACGTGGCTGGGTGTGTGACTGTGGGACAAACAGACAGCTCCTTCACCTCTCCTCTGAGAGATGAACTGGCTGTCAATCAGGCCCCCAGTTAATTACCACTGAGTGTGAGACTGTGTCAGGAACTCTGACCCGGTGGGCGGAGTTCCTCTCCCAGGAGCCCACTGGGGTCCACCCTGCCTGCCTTCCTGCCCCATCAGAGCATGCGGACCAGGCCCTCCTCTCTTTGTGCACTGGGATGATGAGTGAGAGGACGATGACACATACGTGAGTATGAGAGAACACACTACACAGTATGTGGGTTGGTTTGGGAGAGTTAACTCACACAGAGTGGACATAGACCTGTATTGGGCTTCAGTGTTTTGGCTTGTGAACAGAGAGTGTGTGTGTGTGTGTGTGTGTGTGTGTGTGTGTGTGTGTGTGTGTGTGTGTGTGTGTGTGTGTGTGTGTGTGGTGTGTGTGTGTGTGTGTGTGTGTGTGTGTGTGTGTGTGTGTGTGTGTGTGTGTGTGTGTGTGTGTGCTTGACTGTGTGTGAGGAGTGTGAGGACCCTGTCTGAGGGAGACAGTGATGGATGGAGACGGACCCCCTGGGACTTCAACTAATCCAGTGGGCCAACAATGGGCCCCGGGCGGCAGGGGGCCTTACACTGGGTCTGGTTGAGGCAAGGGGTGGGGGCAGGAAAATAACACAGTGACATGTTTCATTAGCTTGTTAAGGCTGTGTCTGCCCCTGTCTCTGTGCCTGCCACCAGTGTAGCTCTGGTAGCACCATCTCTCCTGGCTCCACTCACCACACACCGCTGGGAACCAGAGTGTATCTTCTGTTGTTCTATTATCCCCTCTTAACAATATCAAATCTATCTTGAAGTATGCTACAGTTACTTGGTAATGGTTTGTTGAGTACTTCTGACACTTGATTTGTTAGACATGTAATATAACACATATATAGGCCTGACGTATAGGAATATCACATGCCTTTTGTTTCATTTGTTTCATTTGACCTCATTTATCTTTCTATTTATGGAGCATCCCAGTACTATACTTTTGATGTTGTTGTTTCCTCTAAGTATGAGCTAGGGTTGAGATGTTGCAGCCTGTAGCCAACCCAATACCTTTGATGTTGTTGTTTCCTCTAAGTATGATCTAGGGTTGAGATGTTGCAGCCTGTAGCCAACCCAATACCTTTGATGTTGTTGTTTCCTCTAAGTATGAGCTAGGGTTGAGATGTTGCAGCCTGTAGCCAACCCAATACCTTTGATGTTGTTGTTTCCTCTAAGTATGAGCTAGGGTTGAGATGTTGCAGCCTGTAGCCAACCCAATACCTTTGATGTTGTTGTTTCCTCTAAGTATGAGCTAGGGTTGAGATGTTGCAGCCTATATAACCAACCCAAGAATACTGTACCATTGACCATCAATAAAAAAAAGCGATGACCGCACTGACATCAATAAATGTAGTTTCTTTCCATCAGGGGACCACCACATCATGACAAAATAGACCACAAATATTACTCAATCAGCAGGGAAACCACAAGTAAACCATAGTGATTGGTCCCCTTATCAAATCTGAACCCCAACAGCAGCCCTTAGAATTCTAGGACAGAAATAAACTCAATTTCAATGACCAATACCTACATGTGTCTCAGTTCATAAACACCAAAAAAAAGCTTGGTAAATAGATCAAGAGAAATACAAGAATGAAAATGAAAATGCCATCACCTTGTTGTAAGATGAAACATTGAGAATAAAAGTAAGGCTTTCGTAAACCTATTGGGTTAGGGCCACTGAAATCACATCGCTAAAGATTTGCCTCTCCACTGCAAATTTGATCTTGAGCAATAACCCGTTGATTAGGAGCTGAGATGGGCAGGTCTGAATAGAGTCTCTGGTCATGGGTGACACTATGCTGGGACTACTGGGATTTGATTAGGGCTGATGTGAGTAGCCCAGCGGTGGGGGAGAATACTGATTAGGATAGGTGTGGGGACTGGAGGAAACAAACACATGTCCATGGAAGTGAGTTTCTGTTTCCTCCTCTTTCAACAGACCCAAGTGTTAACACAAATGTACAACGAAATCTTGAAATGTAGCAATTTGTCAACTTTTAGTGATGTAGAAAAAAAGCCTTGGATTCATAAAATAAAGGCCAGCAGAAGACACATAGCTCCGTCTCATATGGATTAATAACTCTTCTTCTTCTTCATAGCCCCCCCACGGAGTCAAAGCTAGAGAGCTGCAGCCTCACATGATCTCAACTCACCCTGTAACCTCAGTCACCTCAGGTTACCTGCATCCTACCAATGAACTCGGATGGCCACAGCCCTCTCTGATTTCTCCTGACAAATTGTCTTATCAGACTGCAGCCGATTGGGCGAATAAAAACATGACCTTTGCCTGGGCTCCCTGACATTCCCCCAGCAGCCATCTTTGAGTACACTGATGGGGAGATAAGGAGGATGGGTGGAGCCACTGAAGTGGCTAACAAGGACCATTATAGTCTCTTTCATGCATGCTGCTGGGGGCTTTTGGGTGGCGCTGGACGGACTGGGGGCGTGGAACTGGGGTGGGGGGTGGGGGGTTGGGGGGGTGTAGCATAAGTAGCCATAATGGTGATGGTGGTAGTGGGGGGGGGGGGGTGTTAGAGCACATGGCAGGTTAACTTTCAGATCGGCGGTGTCATTGTCTGACATTAAAAGCAGGCAGCCATTGTGCAGGAAAGGTTCTCTGAGTGGAGGGTTAGGTAAGAGGAGGAGGGGAGGAGGAGGAGGAGGACGTAGAGAAGGACGAGGAAGGACGAGGAGGAGGACGAGGAGGATGAGGGGGAGGAGAAGGAGGAGCACATGGAGAAGGACAAGGAGGACGAGGAGGAAGATGAGGAGGGGGAGGAGGAGGAGGAGGGGGAAGAGAAGGAGGAGGATGAGGAGGAGGGGGAGGGGTGTAGAGATAAGTGAGTCCTCTTTTCGGCCTCACGCTCGGCTGCTCCATGAGGAGCCGGGGACAGGCCAGGGACACAGTGGGGGCTTTGTGGCGACTTATCAGGAGTGAGACCAGTGAATAGGGAAGGAGAGAGGGATGGATGGAGGGTGGAAGGGAGGGAGGGTGGCAGGGAACTACAGACAGAATGAGAAAGGAGAGGGGTGCAGAGGGGAGAGTCTGCTGGACAAGCAGGAGAAGAAGAAAAATGCTCCCCAAGTTCACATTCCTATCCCGAGACAGAGAGGAAGAGGGAGAGAGAAGCAGACGTGGTGGAAATAGAGAACGAGGGAGAAGGTGAAGAGGAGATACACAATTTGGATAGGGTGACTGTGTGAGCTTTGATTACACAAAAGCTGTCATGTCTGTCAAGCATTTTTTTGGGGGTGGGGGGGATTGGAGTGGAACAGAGATAATAGGGGGAATGTGTCTGTGCTACTTTCTCAATGTGATCTACTGGCATGACACAATCACACCCAGAAACAAGGACAATATCAAGGAGCAGTCACATGCGCATACTCCAAAGAGCAGTGCAGTCCTTCAATGTAAGTAGAGGAACTTCACATGACTCAGTTATTTTTTTCTGTAGACAATGTGACCCCCAAAAAATAAATACAGATAAGGACGTTTTATTGTCACATACAGTGGCTTGCAAAAGTATTCATCCCCCTTGGCATTTTTCCTATTTTGTTGCCTTACAACCTGGAATAATTTTTTTGGGGGGGGGTTGTATAATTTTTTTACTTTTAAACTCAGACAAAACAGAGTTGCTAGTTCTAGGTCCCAAGAAACAAAGAGATCTTCTGTTGGATCTGACAATTAATCTTGATGGCTGTGGAGTCGTCTCAAATAAAACTGTGAAGGACCTCAGCGTTACTCTGAACCCTGATCTCTCTTTTGACGAACATATCAAGACTGTTTCAGGGACAGCTTTTTTCCATCTACGCAACATCGCAAAAATCAGGAACTTTCTGTCCAAAAATGATGCAGAAAAAGTAATCCATGCTTTTGTCACTTTTAGGTTAGACTACTGCAATACTCTACTCTCTGGCTACACGGATAAAGCAATAAATAACTTCAGTTAGTGCTAAACACGGCTGCTAGAATCTTGACTAGAACCAAAAAATTGGATCATATTCCTCCAGTGCTAGCCTCTCTACACTGTCTTCCTGTCAAGACTAGGGCTGATTTCAAGGTTTTACTGCTAACCTACAAAGCATTACATGGGCTTGCTCCTACCTATCTCTCCGATTTGGTTCTGCCGTACATACCTACACGTACACTACGGTCACAAGAAGCAGGCCTCCTTATTGTCGCTAGAATTTCTAAGCAAACAGATGAAGGCAGGGCTTTCGCCTATAAAGCTAAATTTTTATGGAATGGTCTGCCTATCCATGTGAGAGACGCACACTGGGTCTCGATCTTTAAGACTTTATTGAAGACTCATCTCTTCAGTAGGTCCTATGATTGAGTGTAGTCTGGCCCAGGAGTGTGAAGGTGAACGGAAAGGCACTGGAGCAATGAACCGCCCTTGCTGTCTCTGTCTGGCCGGTTCGCCTCTCTCCACTGGGATTCTCTGCCTCAAACCCTATTACAGAGGCTGAGTCACTGGCTTACTGGTGCTCGTCCATGCCATCCCAAGGAGGGGTGCGTCACTTGAGTGGGTTGAGTCACTGAGGGGGTCTTCCTGTCCGGGTTGGCGCCCCCCTTGGGTTGTGCCGTGGGGGAGATCTTTGTGGGCTATACTCGGCCTTGTCTCAGGATGGTAAGTTGGTGGTTGAAGATATCCCTCTAGTGGTGTGGGGGATGTGCTTTGGCAAAGTGGGTGGGGTTATATCCTGCCTGGTTGGCCCTGTCCGGGTGTCGTCGGACGTGGCCACAGTGTCTCCCGACCCCTCCTGTCTCAGCCTCCAGTATTTATGCTGCAATAGTTTATGTGTCGGGGGGCTAGGGTCAGTGTGTTATATCTGGAGAATTTCTCCTGTCAGTGTCCTGTGTAAATTTAAGTATGCTCTCTCTAATTCTCTCTCGCTTTTTCTCTCTTTCTTTCTCTCTCTCTCTTCTTTCTTTCTTTCTCTCCCTCGGAGGACCTGAGCCCTAGGACCATGCCTCAGGACTACCTGGCCTGATGACTCCTTGCTGTCCCCAGTCCACCTGGTCGTGCTGCTGCTCCAGTTTCAACTGTTCTGCCTGCGGCTATGGAATCCTGACCTGTTCACCGGACATGCTACCTGTCCCAGACCTGCTGTTTTCAACTCTCCAGAGACAGAGTGGTAGAGATACTCTGAAAGATTGGCTATGAAAAGCCAACTGACATTTACTCCTGAGGTGCTGACCTGTTGCACCCTCTATAACCACTGTGATTATTATTATTTGACCCAGCTGGTCATCTATGAACCTTTGAACATCTTGGCCATGTCCTGTTATAATCTCCACCCGGCACAGCCAGAAGAGGACTGGCCACCCCTCAGAGCCTGGTTCCTCTCTAGGTTCTTCCTAGGTTCTGGCCTTTCTAGGAAGTTTTTCCCTAGCCACCGTGCTTCTACATGTGCATTGGGTTTTAGGCTGGGTTTCTGTATAACACTTTGTAACATCAGCTGATGTAAGAAGGGCTTTATAAATACATTTTATTGAAATTTGATTGATTTAATTTACACAACATGCCTACCACTTTGAGAATGCTAAATATTTTTTAAACAAGAAATAAGACGAAAAAACAGGACACTTGAGCGTGCACAACTATTCACTCCCCCCCCCCAAAAAAGTCAATACTCTGTAGATCCACCTTTGCAGCAATTACAGCTGCAAGTCTCTTGGGGTATGTCTCTATAAGCTTGGCACATCTAGCCACTAGGATTTTTAACCATTGTTCAAGGCAAAACTGCTCCAGCTCCTTCAAGTTGGATGGGTTCCGCTGGTGTCCAGCAATCTTTAAGTCCTTCCACAGATTCTCAATTGGATTGAGGTCTGGGCTTTTACTAAACCATTCCAAGACATTTAAATGTTTCCCCTTAAACCCCTTGAGTGTTGCTTTAGCAGTATGCTTAGGGTTATTGTCCTGCTGGAAGGTGAACCTCCGTCCCAGTTTCAAATCTCTGGAAGATTGAAACAGGTTTCCCTCAGGAATTTCCCTGTATTTAGCGCCATCCATCATTCCTTCAATTCTGACCAGTTTCCCAGTCCCTGCCGATGAAAAACATGGTGTTCTTGGGGTGATGAGAGGTGTTGGGTTTGCACCAGACATAGCGTTTTCCTTGATGGCCAAAAATCAAAAATGTTGTCTCATCTGACCAGAGTACCTTCTTCCATATGTTTGGGGTGTCTCCCACATGCATTTTGGAAAACACCAAACACGTTTGCTTATTTTATTCTTTAAGCAAAGGCTTTTTTTCTGGCCACTCTTCCGTAATGCTCAGCTCTGTGGAGTGTACGGCTTAAAGTGGTCCTTTGGACAGATAGTCCAATCTCCGCTGTGGAGCTTTGCAGTTCTTTCAGTGTTTTCTTTGGTCTCTTTGTTGCCTCTCTGATTAATGCCCTCCTTGCCTGGTCCGTGAGTTTTGGTGGGCGGCCCTCTCTTGGCAGGTTTGTTGTGGAGCCATATTCTTTCCATTGTTTAATAATGGATTTAATGGTGCTCCGTGGTATGTTCAAAGTTTTGGATATTTTTTAGAACCCAACCCTGATCTGTACTTCTCCACAACTTTGTCCCTGACCTGTTTGGGAAGCTTGCTTGGTGGTACCCCTTGATTAGTGGTGTTGCAGACTCTGGGGCCTTTCAGAATAGGTGTATATATACTGAGATCATGTGACAGATCATGTGACACTTATATTGTACACAGGTGGACTTTATTTAACTAATTATGTGACTTCTGAAGGTAATTGGTTGCACCAGATCTTATTTAAGGGCTTCATAGCAAAGGGGGTGAATACATATGCACGCAACACTTTTCCATTTTAAATTTGTAAAAAAAAATTTAAACACGTTATTTTTTTCATTTCACTTCACCAATTTGGAGTATTTTGTGTATGCCCATTACATGAAATCCAAATAAAAATCCATTAAAATTACAGGTTGTAATGGAACAAAATAGGAAAAATGCCAAGGGGGATTAATACTTTTGCAAGGCACTGTAAATATATTGTAGGTGCAGTGAAATGTGTTGTTTTACAGCACACGTGTCATACTCATTCCACTGAGGGCCGTGTGTCTGTGGTTTTTTGCTCCTCACATGTTCTTGATTGATGAATTAAGGTCAAAAGATTGCTGGTTCGAATACCCGGGCAAACTATGTGAAAATATGTTGATGTGCTCTTGAGCAAGGGCACCTGGTTCTTTAGGGCTGAATTGAAAGGAAAAAACAAAAACCTGCAGCCCTTCCTGGAATGAGTTTGACACCCCTGTTTTACAGGGTCAGCCATAGTAGTACATAGAGCAAATGAGGGTTAAGTACCTTGCTCAAGGGCACATCGACAGATTTTCGCAGTCGGGCCAGATATTCGAACCAGCAACCTTTTGGTTATTGGCCTTACGCTTTAACCGCTAGACTGCCTGTCCAACTCGAAATTCCTTAGCTAGATGTAGAATTGGGTTGTTTATAGTTTTATAGAATGTTATGACAGCAAACAAATGTGTTGCCAAACTACTTTGATCTGTACCATTAATGTTTACGAGTTATCAAGCAGATCAGATCATATGGAATCTGATCTAAGACAATGGTTTACACAGGCAGCCCAACTCTTTTAACCAATCAGATCAGCTCTTTTGCCAATAATTGGACAAAAAGATCAGAATTGAGCTGCCTGTGTAAACACAGCCTAATGGGCATCACGAACGATCAATCGGCTGCCTCTAGTCATGGAAAATAATACAATGCTGTGACAGACTGTGGTGTATTTAGTATTTGGTTTATGTACGAGAAACATGAAGCAAACCTTTGTGATGTGTGCACATGCACAGTGGGACCCCTTAGTATTCAATCATATTCATATTCAAGCAGTTTGGTGAGACAGACAGACACAGACATACACTGGGACAGGGGGGAGAGTGCTCCATGGCAACTGGCTTGGGCTATAGCCTCCCAGTGGCCTGCTGGGGCCATGCTGAGGGGGTCATGTCAGACATCGACCCCCGTGGCGTCAGCCCCCCTCTCTCACATCTCTTCTGCTGCTGTCACCAGGCCTCCCTGCTGGCTTGTCCCAATGCAGACACAAGCCCACCAGCCCTTGCTGGTAGGGGGTTGCTCCCATCTTCATATTCCCATTTCAGCCATCTCACAGTCTCTGCAATCCATAAAGCAAAGAAGACAAGAGACACCACTAATGAGTTTTTAATTCTCTCTGCCCATATCCCCGCTCTCTCCTCTGTCTGTCTGTCTGTCTGTCTGTCTGTCTGTCTGTCTGTCTGTCTGTCTGTCTGTCTGTCTGTCTGTCTGTCTGTCTGTCTGTCTGTCTGTCTGTCTGTCTGTCTGTCTGTCTGTCTGTCTGTCTGTCTGTCTGTCTGTCTGTCTGTCTGTCCACTTCCCCACTCTCTCCTCTGTCTGTCAATCAATCAAATGTATTTATAAAGCCCTTCTTACATCAGCCGATGTCACAAAGTGTTATACAGAAACCCAGCCTAAAACCCCAAACAGCAAGCAATGCAGATGTTGAAGCATGGTGGCTAGGACAAAATCCCTAGAAAGGGAGGAACCTAGGAAGAAACCTAGAGAGGAACCAGGCTCTGAGGGGTGGCCAGTCCTCTTCTGGCTGTGCCTGGTGTAGATTATAACAGAACATGGCCAAGATGTTCAAATGTTCATAAATGACCAGCGGGGTCAAATAATAATAATCACAGTGGTTATAGAGGGTGCAACAGGTCAGCACCTTAGGAGTAAATGTCCGTTGGCTTTTCATAGCCGATCATTCAGAGTTAGAGACAGCAGGTGCGGTAGAGAGAGAGAGTCGAAAACAGCAGGTCCGGGACAAGGTAGCACGTCCGGTGAACAGGTCAGGGTTCCATAGCCGCAGGCAGAACAGTTGAAACTGGAGCAGCAGCACGACCAGGTGGACTGGGGTCAGCAAGGAGTCATCAGGCCAGGTAGTCCTGAGGCATGGTCCTAGGGCTCAGGTCCTCCGAGAGAAAGAAAGAAAGAGAGTGAGAGAGTGAGAGTTAGAGAGAGCATACTTAAATTCACACAGGACACAGGATAAGACAGGAGAAATACTCCAGATATAACAGACTGATCCTAGCCCCCCGACACATAAACTATTGCAGCATAAATACTGGAGGCTGAGACAGGAGGGGTCAGGAGACACTGTGGCCCTGTCCGACAATACCCCCGGACAGGGCCAACCAGGCAGGATATAACCCCACCCACTTTGCCAAAGCACATCCCCCACATCACTAGAGGGATATCTTCAACCACCAACTTACCATCCTGAGACAAGGCCGTGTATAGCCCACGAACCATCTTCCCCACGGCACAACCCAAGGGGGGCGCCAACCCAGAAAGGAAGATCACATCAGTGACTCAACCCAATCAAATGATGCACTCCTCCTAGGGATGGCATGGAAGAGCACCAGTAAGCCAGTGACTCAGCCCCCGTAATAGGGTTAGAGGCAGAGAATCCCAGTGGAGAGAGGGGAACCAGCCAGACAGAGACAGCAAGGGCGATTCGTCGCTCCAGTGCCTTTCCGTTCCCCTTCACACCCCTGGGCCAGACTAAACTCAATCATAGGACCTACTAAAGAGATGAGTCATCAATAAAGACTTAAAGGTCGAGACCGAGTCTGCATCTCTCACATGGATAGGCAGACCATTCCATAAAAATTGAGCTCTATAGGAGAAAGCCCTGCCTCCAGCTGTTTGCTTAGAAATTCTAGGGACAGTAAGGAGGCCTGCGTCTTGTGACCATAACGTACGTGTAGGTATGTACGGCAGGACCAAATCGGAAAGATAAGTAGGAGCAAGCCCATGTAATGCTTTGTAGGTTAGCAGTAAAACCTTGAAATCAGCCCTAGCCTTAACAGGAAGCCAGTGTAGAGAGGCTAGCACTAGAGTAATATGATACATTTTTGTTGGTTCTAGTCAAGCTTCTATTAACCGTGTTTGGCACTAACTGATGTTTATTTATTGCTTTATCCAGGTAGCCGGAAACTATAGCATTGCAGTAGTCTAACGTAGAAGTGACAAAAGCATGGATTACTTTTTCTGCATCATTTTTGGACAGAAAGTTTCTCTTTTTTACAATGTAGCGTAGATGGAAAATAGCTGTCCTTGAAACAGTGTTGATATGTTCGTCAAAAGAGAGATCCAGGGTCCAGAGTAACGCCGAGGTCCTTCACAGATTTATTTGAGACAACTGTACAACCATCAAGATGAATTGTCAGATCCAACAGAAGATCTCTTTGTTTCTTGGGAGCTAGAACTAGCATCTCTGTTTTGTCCGAGTTTAAAAGTAAAACATTTGCCCCCATCCACTTCCTTATGTCTGAAACACAGGTTTTCAGGGAGGGCAATTTTGGGGCTTCACCATGTATCATCGAAATGTACAGCTGTGTGTCATTCGCAATGCAGTGAAAGTTAACGTTATGTTTACGAATGACATGACCAAGAGTTCAAATATATAGTGAAAACAATATTGGTCCTAAAATGGAACCTTGAGGAACACAGAAATGTACAGTTGATTTGTCAAAGGACAAACCATCCACAGAGACAAATTGATATCTTTCCGACAGATAAGATTTAAACCAGGCCAGAACTTGTCCGTGAAGACCAATTTGTGGTTCCAATCTCTCCAAAAGAATGTGGTGATCGATGGTATGAAAAGCAGCACTAAGGTCTAGGAGCACGAGGACAGATGCAAAGCTTTGGTCTGATGCCATTAAAGGGTAATTTACCACCTTCACAAGTGCAGTCTCAGTGCTATGATGGGGTCTAAAACTAGACTGAAGCGCTTCGTATACATTGTTTGTCTTCAGGAAGGCATTGAGCTGCTGCACAACAGCTTTTTCTAACATTTTTGAGAGGAATGGGAGATTCGATATAGGCCGATAGTTTTTTATATTTTCTGGGTCAAGGTTTGGCTTTTTCAAGAGAGGCTTTATTACTGCCACTTTTAGTGACTTTGGTACACATCCGGTGGATAGAGAGCCGTTTATTATGTTCAACATAGGAGGGCCAAGCACAGGAAGCAGCTCTTTAGGCAGTTTAGTTGGAATAGGGTCCAGTATGGATCTTGAAAGTTTAGAGGCCATGACTATTTTCATCAATGTGTTAAGAGATATAGTATTAAAAACCTTGAGTGTCTCCCTTGTTCCTAGGTCCTGGCAGTATTGTGCAGACTCAGGACAACTGAGCTTTGGAGAAATACCCAGAATTAAAGAGGAGTCCGTAATTTGCTTTCTAATGATCATGATCTTTTTGTCAAAGAAGTTCATGAATTTATCACTGCTGAAGTGAAAGCCATCGTCTCTTGGAGAATGCTGCTTTTTAGTTAGCTTTGAGACAATATCAAAAATAAGTGTGGGATTCTTCTTATTCTCCTCAATTAAGTTGGAAAAATAGGATGATCGAGCAGCAGTGAGGGCTCTTCGATACTGCACGGTACTGTCTTTCCAAGCTAATCGGAAGACTTCCAGTTTGGTGTAGCGCCATTTCCGTTCCAATTTTCTCAAAGCTTGCTTCAGGGCTGGGGTATTTTCTGTATACCAGGGACCTAGTTTCTTATGACAAATGTTTTTTGTGCGACTGCATCTAGGGTATTACACAAGGTTAAATTTAGTTCCTCAGTTAGGTGGTTAACAGATTTTTGTACTCTGACATCCTTGGGTAGGTGGAGGGAGTCTGGAAGGGCATCTAGGAATCTTTGGGTTGTCCGAGAATTTATAGCATGGCTTTTGATGATCTTTGGTTGGGGTCCTTTACAGATTATTTGTTGCGATTGCAAACGTAATAAAATGGTGGTCCGATAGTCCGGGATTATGAGGAAAAACATTAAGATCCACAATATTTATTCCAGAAGACAAAACTAGGTCCAGGGTATGACGGTGGCAGTGAGTAGGTCCAGAGACATGTTGGACAAAACCCAGAGTCGATGATGGCTCCGAAACCCTCTTGGAGTGGATCTGTGGACTTTTCCATGTAGATATTAAAGTCATCAAAAATTTGAATTTTATCTGCTATGACTACAAAGTCCAATAGGAATTCAGGGAACTCAGTGAGGAACGCTGTATACGGCCCAGGAGGCCTGTAAACAGTAGCTATAAAACGTGATTGAGTAGATTTCATGACTAGAAGCTCAAAAGATGAAAATGCTGTATTT
Organism: Salmo salar; assembly: GCF_965601325.2. Lineage (NCBI taxonomy): Eukaryota > Metazoa > Chordata > Actinopteri > Salmoniformes > Salmonidae > Salmo > Salmo salar. The sequence continues at coordinate 39,839,517 of NC_138314.1, forward strand.
TTTTTGTAAATTGAAATTTGCTATCGTAAATGTTAGCAACACCTCCGCCTTTGCAGGATGCGCAGGGGATATGGTCACTAGTGTAACCAGGAGGAGAGGCCTCATTTAACACAGTAAATTCATCAGGCTTAAGCCATGTTTCAGTCAGGCCAATCACATCAAGATTATGATCAGTGATTAGTTCATTGACTTTAACTGCCTTGGAAGTGAGGGTTCTAACAAAAGTAGCCCTATTTTGAGATGTGAGATATCACAATCTCTTTCAATAATGACAGGAATGGAGGAGGTCTTTATTCCAGTGAGATTTTAAAAAACTATATACATATTTCACCTTTATTTAACCAGGTAGGCTAGTTGAGAACAAGTTCTCATTTGCAACTGCGACCTGGCCAAGATAAAGCATAGCAATTCGACACATACAACAACACAGAGTTACACATGGAATAAACAAAACATACAGTCAATAATACAGTAGAACAAAAGAAAACAAAAACTCTATATACAGTGAGTGCAAATGAGGTAAGATAAGGGAGTTAAGGCAATAAATAGACCATGGTGGCGAAGTAATTACAACATAGAAATTAAACACTGGAATGGTAGATGTGCAGAAGATGAATGTGCAAATAGAGATACTGGGGTGCAAAGGAGCAAGATAAATAAATAAATACAGTATGGGGATGAGGTAGGTAGATAGATGGGCTGTTTACAGATGGGCTATGTACAGGTGCAGCGATCTGTGAGCTGCTCTGACAGCTGGTGCTTAAAGCTAGTGAGGGAGATATGAGTCTCCAGCTTCAGAGATTTTTGCAGTTCGTTCCAGTCATTGGCAGCAGAGAACTGGAAGGAAAGACGACCAAAGGAGGAATTGGCTTTGGGGGTGACCAGTGAGATATACCTGCTGGAGCGCGTGCTACGAGTGGGTGCTGCTATGGTGACCAGTGAGCTGAGATAAGGCGGGGCTTTACCTAACAGACACTTGTAGATAACCTGTAGCCAGTGGGTTTGGCAATGAGTATGAAGCGAGGGCCAACCAACGAGAGCGTACAGGTCGCAATGGTGGGTAGTGTATGGGGCTTTGGTGACAAAACGGATGGCACTGTCATAGACTGCATCCAATTTGTTGAGTAGAGTGTTGGAGGCTATTTTATAGATGACATCACCGAAGTCGAGGATCGGTAGGATGGTCAGTTTTCCGAGGGTATGTTTGGCAGCATGAGTGAAGGATGCTTTGTTGCGATATAGGAAGCCGATTCTAGATTTAATTTTGGATTGGAGATGCTTAATGTGAGTCTGGAAGGAGAGTTTAGAGTCTAACCAGACACCCAGGTATTTGTAGTTGTCCACGTATTCTAAGTCAGAGCAGTCCAGAGTAGTGATGCTGGACGGGCGAGCAGGTGCATGCAGTGATCAATTGAATAGCATGCATTTAGTTTTACTTGTGTTTAAGAGCAGTTGGAGGCCACGGAAGGAGAGTTGTATGGCATTGAAGCGCGTCTGGAGGTTAGTTAACACAGTGTCCAAAGAGGGGCCAGAAGTATACAGAATGGTGTCGTCTGCGTAGAGGTGGATCAGAGAATCACCAGCAGCAAGAGCGACATCATTGATGTATACAGAGAAGAGAGTCTGCCTGAGAATTGAACCCTGTGGCACCCCCATAGAGACTGCCAGAGGTCCGGACAACAGGCCCTCCGATTTGGCACACTGAACTCTATCAGAGAAGTAGTTGGTAAACCAGACGAGGCAATCATTTGAGAAACCAAGGCTGTCGAGTCTGCCAAAAAGAATGTGGTGATTGACAGAGTCGAAAGCCTTGGCCAGGTCGATGAATACGGCTGCACAGTAATGTCTCTTATCGATGGCGGTTATGATGTCGTTTAGGACCTTGAGCGTGGCTGAGGTGCACCCATGACCAGCTCTGAAACCAGATTGCATAGCGGAGAAGGTACGGTGGGATTCGAAAAGGTCGGTAATCTGTTTGTTAACTTGGCTTTCGAAGACCTTAGAAAGACAGGGTAGGATAGATATAGGTCTGTAGCAGTTTTGGTCTAGTGTCACCCCCTTTGAAGAGGGGGATGATCACGGCAGTTTTCCAATCTTTGGGAATCTCAGACGATATGAAAGAGAGGTTGAACAGGCTAGTAATAGGGGTTGCAACAATTTTTGCAGATCATTTTAGAAAGAGAGGGTCCAGATTGTCTAGCCCGGCTGATTTGTAGGGGTCCAGATTTTGCAGCTCTTTCAGAACATCAGCTATCTGGATTTGGGTGAAGGAGAAATGGTGGGGGCTTTGGCGGGTTGCTGTGGAGGGTGCCGGGCAGTTGACCGGGGTAGGGGTAGCCAGGTGGAAAGCATGGCCAGCCGTAGAGAAATGCTTATTGAAATTCTCAATTATAGTGGATTTATCAGTGGTAACAGTGTTTCCTAGCCTCAGAGCAGTGGGCAGCTGGGAGGAGGTGCTCTTATTCTCCATGGACTTTACAGTGTCCCAGAACTTTTTTGAGTTAGTACTACAGGATGCAAATTTCTGTTTGAAAAAGCTAGCCTTAGCTTTCCTAACTGCCTGTGTATATTTGTTCCTAACTTCCCTGAAAAGTTGCATATCACGGGGGTTATTCGATGCTAATGCAGAACGCCACAGGATGTTTTTGTGCTGGTCAAGGGCAGACAGGTCTGGAGTGAACCAAGGACTATATTTATTCCTAGTATTACATTTTTTGAATGGAGCATGCTTATTTAAGATGGTGAGGAAGGCACTTTCAAAGAATAGCCAGGCATCATCTACTGACGGGATGAGGTCTATATCATTCCAGGATACCCCGGCCAGGTCGATTAGAAAGGCCTGTTCGCAGAAGTATTTTAGGGAGCGTTTGACAGTGATGAGGGGTGGTCGTTTGGTCGCAGACCCATTACGGATGCAGGCAATGAGGCAGTTGTTTGAATGTTAAATGACGAGACAGAGACATTGATGCGAGTAACCAGTCTTGTTCACTATATTGCAATACATCCGGGTATTTCAAGCACACCGGTAAAAACACTGGAGTTGCAGTAATTAACATTTACCAACAGATGGCATCACTGTGCCATCTTACACCCATAACATCTCTCCTTTTATAAAATAGGACAGGAGCTGTCAATTCACTAACAAAACAAACCTAGTAATAATTTCCAACATGAACAGTTTAGTTTTCTTTTTTTTTTCAGGTAACAACTTAACACATTTTGATACTCTCTTCACTTTTATTTCTGTCTGTCAACAATCCCTAATGGGAAACCTACAGATTAAGTATTTTTGGTGGCTGGGACAGACGCCCACAGCATGAAATGACAGGGCTTGTCTGCGAGGACTGCGGGTTCCCGCACAGGCGTGTCACCTGACTGTCTAAGGGGAGTATTGATGGGCGAGGGAGCGGCCGACCTGTGATCCCCTGGCTCTTCGCCCAGTGCCTCAGGCCCCATGTGACTTGCTGGGGTTCTGTCTTTTGTCATGCGACCCCTTTGACCATCAGGGTTCTGGCTCAGCAATCCAAAGGTCAACCCTGTTATGACGGTACAGTGATCCATTCACTTCGACCAAGTAGGAGCGTGGTGCCACTTTCTGTACACAGGATCCGAGTCTCCAGAGGCCCGTCCGGTCCCCTGGTAGTGGCTTCATCCGCACCATTTCACCCACCCTGAGCTCAGGTAAGTCTTTTGCTGATTTGTCATAGATGAACTTGGAGACCTGTCTTCTGTGACGTAGCTTCACCAGCACGTCTGTCACCACACATTGCTCCAGGAGAGTGCTGGCTACTGGCAGAGCTGCTTTTAAGTGCCGTGCCATGAGGCGCTGGGCCGGGCTGCTATCCATGCCTTCTGTCGGGGTATTGCGCCACTGCAGGATTGCTTTCCAGACATCTTTGCCCTCTCGCAGAGGTTTTTTGCTGAGCTTTTTTGCAGAGGTTCTTTGCGATTTTGACTGCGGACTCCGCCTTCCCATTAGCTTTTGGGTGTCGTGGTGATGAAGTGACGTGCTCGAATTCCCATTCTGCAGCAAATTTTCGGAACTCAACTCCGGAGAATTGGGGTCCATTGTCTGAAATTACCCTATCTGGCTGGCCATAGCGGGCAAACTGAGCCTTGCAACGTTTGATCGTTGTCTCTGCTGAGAGGTCGGGGAGGAGGTCAATCTCCCAGAAGTCTGAGTAATGATCGACTACCAGCAGAAAGTCTTTGCCACTGTACTGGAAGAGATCTAGACTTACTATCTGCCAGGGGGGCATCGGTAGCTCGTGGGACATCATCGTCTCTCTCTGTTGCTCAATGGCATATTCATTGCAGATTGTGCATTTACTGACATAGTCTTTGATTTCACTCTGCATTCCTGCCAATACAGTGTGTCACGTGCTTGTCTGTAACAGGCCTCACCTCCTATGTGACTTGAGTGCACGTGCGTCAACATCTCAAGGCGCAGAGACCGGGGAATAACGACTCTCTGACCCTTGAATATTACTCCGTTTTGAACACTGAGCTCCTCTTTGACTGGCCAATAATCTCTGATTGCTAAAGCAGTTTCTTCCTTGCAGTCGGGCCAGCCCATCAGAATCACAGACCTCAATGCCTGGAGTTGCTCGTCCCTGTCTGTGTGCTGTCTGATTTGTATAAGGCGCTGGTCCGTGACATTGAGGTAGTCAGCCTGGTTGATGTGTTCAACATCCACTTGCTCTGTTTGTAAGCTGCACACTGCGTGTCGTTCATGCATGGAGCGTGTGTGAGTGTCTGATGCAGTAGCCCTGCTGAGCGTGTCACTCACATACATCTCTGGCCCTGGCTTATACACCACCTTGAGGTTGTAGTTTTGTAGGGCCCGTAGCATGCTCTGCAGTTGTTTCGGAGCATTCAGGAGAGGCTTGCTGAATATAGCAATAAGGGGCTTGTGATCTGTTTCTGCAGTAATATTGTCGCGCCCGTACAGGTAGTGGTGGAAGCGTTGGCATGCAAACACAATGCTGAGGCACTCCTTCTCTATCTGGGCATAGTTCTGCTCTGTTGGGGTGAGTGCCCTAGAGGCGAATGCCACAGGCTGGCCCTCCTGCATGAGGCAACAGCCAAGTCCATACTGGCTTGAGTCTCTCTGAATCGTGACAGGTTTTGACACATCGTAGTATCGCAGTACAAGTGTCTGGGTGAGCAGTTGTTTTATTTCCCTCACCGCTGCGTCATGTTTTGGGAGCCAATGCCAGATGGTGTCCTTGTCCATGAGCCTCCTTAGTGGCTCACACACTTCAGAGAGCCGCGGTAGGAACATGGCCAGGTAGGTGACGAATCCGACGAAGCGCTGCACTCCCTTCACGTCAGATGGGTGGGGCATTTCCAAGACAGCCTTCACTTTTTCAGGATCCGCCTTTAATCCGGTGGAGGACAAGATGTGCCCATGAAAGCAAACCTCTGGCACTTTAAACTGAAGCTTTTTTATGCTTAGCCTTAGCTTGACCTGTCTACATCTGACCATCAGGGCCAGCAGCTTGGCGTCATGGTCACATTCTGCCTCCTCATCACTGTCCCCACAGCCCACTACGAGGATGTCATCTTCTATGGGTTCCACGCCACTGAGTCCCATCAACAGCTCATGCTGTTTCCGCTGATACACCTCTGGAGCCACGGAGACACCAAACGGGAGCTTCAACCACCTCTTCCTGCCCCAGGGTGTCCAAAAGGTGGTCATGTAGCTGCTGGGCTCGTCGAGCTTGCACTGCAGGAAGGCATCTCTGGCGTCCACGAGCGTGAAGACTCTGGCCTTTGTGAGCTTGTAAAGAACATCCTCCAACGTGGGCATAATGTAATGTGAGCGTCGCAGAGCCCGGTTGAGGTGTTTAGGATCAATGCATATCCGTAGCTTGTCTGGTTTCTTGACGATGACCATATTACTTATCCAGTCTGTAGGCTCGGTGACGGATATCATGTGGCAATCTGCTTCGTATTTGTCAAGCTGAGCCTTTGTAGCTGCTTTCATGGCCACTGGTACATTGCGGGGTGCACACTGGACAGGCGGATTGCTGCGTCCAACTCAAAGTGGATTTCGACGTGAACTGACTCAACCGGTGCGTTGAAGACATCATGGTACTTGGTTAGGAGTGTCTCCTTGCTCAGGGGCCCAGCCTGGACATTGTCTATAATGTTAAGATCAGCTGGGATGGTGAAGTTAATAAGCCCAAGGCGCTCGCATGTAGAACCTGACAGTAATGGCTGTTGACTAGCCTCAACTATTTCAAACTCAAGGGTGTGTTTCTGGCCACGTAAAACACACTCTGTCACAAACAGGCCTAAAGAGGTCATGAACTGGCCTGAATACAGTTTCAGCTTGGTGCTACTCTGTGTGAATTTGTCTCTGTGTGCGAACCTCCTTTTATCTTTAAGGCTCATAACGTTACATGTGGCCCCTGAATCTAGCTGGCATTGCTGTGGTTTATTATTAAGTAGCAGATTGACAAACCACTTTTGTCCTTTTGCCATCACTGCCCCTATGCACTCGCTAGCATATACATCCTCTGTGCTGTTGTTCCCTTCATCTGTGTTTGTTTCAATGGAGTGCACTTTACCCTCCTTTCTCTTGATTTTCATGTAGACCCTTGCGAAGTGATTAGCTGTACCACAGGATTTGCATATTTTTCCATAGGCTGGGCAGTGTTCTTTTCCTCGTCCATGAGAAATGCCACAATATCGGCATGTATTGGGGTTGTCTACTGCAGAGTTGGCTGTAGTATTAGCATTAGCTGTGGCAAAGGGGAATTTCTTTACTGGCTGCCTGAATGTAGCATTGACATTGTCCATATGTTGCCTTTCTAGCTCCATGGACCTTATCCGTATATCAAGTTATAATAGTGATAGGTTAGTTCTGAGATATGTGTGGTAGTTATAATAGTGATAGGTTAGTTCTGAGATATGTGTGGTAGTTATAATAGTGATAGGTTAGTTCTGAGATATGTGTGGTAGTTATAATAGTGATAAGTTAGTTCTGAGATATGTGTGGTAGTTATAATAGTGATAGGTTAGTTATGAGATATGTGTGGTAGTTATAATAGTGATAGGTTAGTTCTGAGATATGTGTGGTAGTTATAATTGTGATAGGTTAGTTCTGAGATATGTGTGGTAGTTATAATAGTGATAGGTTAGTTCTGAGATATGTGTGGAAGTTATAATAGTGATAGGTTAGTTCTGAGATATGTGTGGTAGTTATAATAGTGACAGGTTAGTTCTGAGATATGTGTGGTAGTTATAATAGTGACAGGTTAGTTCTGAGATATGTGTGGTAGTTATAATAGTGATAGGTTAGTTCTGAGATATGTGTGGAAGTTATAATAGTGATAGGTTAGTTCTGAGATATGTGTGGTAGTTATAATAGTGATAGGTTAGTTCTGAGATATGTGTGGTAGTTATAATAGTGATAGGTTAGTTCTGAGATATGTGTGGTAGTTATAATAGTGACAGGTTAGTTCTGAGATATGGGTGGTAGTTATAATAGTGACAGTTTAATCTGGAAGCGTATTATGTTGGTTAAGGGCTTGTAAGTAAGCATTTCACTGTGAGGTCTATACCTGTTGTGATATCTCCTGGCAGTCCATTCAAGTCCATTCCCAATCACAGACCAGTCCATTCAAGACCGTACCCAATCAGAGACAACTGACCAAATCACAGACCATACCCAATCACAGACCATACCCAATCACAGACGATTGAACAATCACAGACACTAAAGCAAAATTACACTAATGCACTAATAAACAATCGCAGGTTTTCACTGTGCACTTTGCAGTATTTGTCATAGCCCTTAACCAACAATGCAGTTTTAAGAAAAAAAAGTGTTAAGAAAGTATTTACTCAAATAAACTGAAGTAAAAAATAAAAAAATAAAAATAAGAAAAGTAACAAATAATTAAGGAGCAACAATAAAACAACAGTAGCGAGGCTATATATAGGGTGTACCGGCATACATTGACTATCTACTAGATAAGTGTGTGCATATCTATGTTTGTTATGATTACTACAGTTAGTATGGTAATAAGCCTAACGCTTTGGTCACAACGACGGCGTCATTGCATACAATTTTGCATAGCTACGCAACTATAATTAACACATGTATCTACCATCTACGGTACAATTTCATGGTGTACCAAAACGCAATGGCGCTGTCGGTGTGATCGAGGCGTAAGATGTTTCCCTAACCCCCCCCATTAGACCCACCCACCTCCACTCCACCCCCCTCTCCCCCTGGGTATTCCCATTGTGTATTAGTAGCAGTGGTGACAACCAACAGGAGGCACGGAGAGGAGCGTCACATTCTCTTCCCACACTGCCTTTACCCTGGAGATGGGTTGGTTTCATCTCCTCTCGCTGGCTGCACCAGTGGCCCAGTAGTACCCCAGTAGTACCCCAGTAGTACCCCAGTAGTACCCCAGTGGCCCAGTAGTAGCCCGGTAGTACCCCAGTAGTACCCCAGTGCCCCAGTAGTACCCCGGTAGTACCCCAGTAGTACCCCAGTAGTACCACAGTGGCCCAGTAGTACTCCAGTAGTACCACAGTAGTACCCCAGTAGTACCCCAGTGGCCCAGTAGTACCCCAGTAGTACCCCAGTAGTACCCCAGTAGTACCCCAGTAGTACACCAGTAGTACCCCAGTGGCCCAGTAGTGCCCCAGTAGTACCCCAGTAGTACCCCAGCAGTACACCAGTGGCCCAGTAGTACCCCAGTAGTACCCCAGTAGTGCCCCAATAGTACCCCAGTAGTACCCCAGTAGTACCCCAGTAGTACCCCAGTAGTCACCCAGTAGTACGCCAGTGGCCCAGTAGTACCCCAGTAGTACCCCAATAGTACCCCAGTAGTACGCCAGTGGCCCAGTAGTACCCCAGTAGTACCCCAGTAGTACCCCAGTAGTACGCCAGTGGCCCAGTAGTACCCCAGTAGTAACCCAGTAGTACCCCAGTACCCCAGTAGTACGCCAGTGGCCCAGTAGTACCCCAGTAGTACCCCAGTAGTACGCCAGTGGCCCAGTAGTTAAATCAAAATCAAATCAAATGTATTTATATAGCCCTTCGTACATCAGCTGATATCTCAAAGTGCTGTACAGAAACCCAGCCTAAAACCCCAAACAGCAAGCAATGCATGTGAAAGAAGCACGGTGGCTAGGAAAAACTCCCTAGGAAAAACTCCCTAGAAAGGCCAAAAACCTAGGAAGAAACCTAGAGAGGAACCAGGCTATGAGGGGTGGCCAGTCCTCTTCTGGTTGTGCAGGGTGGATATCATAACAAAACATGGTCAAGATGTTAAAATGTTCATAAATGACCAGCATGGTCAAATAATAATAATCATAGTAGTTGTCGAGGGTGCAACAAGGACGTCCTGTGAACAGGTCAGGGTTCCATAGCCGCAGGCAGAACAGTTGAAACTGGAGCAGCAGCACGGCCCAGTAGTGCCCCAGTAGTACCCCAGTAGTTACCCAGTAGTGCCCCAGTAGTACCCCAGTAGTCACCCAGTAGTGCCCCAGTAGTACCCCAGTACCCCCTCCACTTCCACCCTACCATTTTAATTAAAGTCTCCAGGCTGCGCCACCCCGGACCTGGACTCGCCAGGGTTCAACCCTAGCCTGCCACGGAGGGAGACGGAAAGCCCACCTCCCTTTCCCACATCTACTGGCTATGGAGACAGAACGAGAGAGAGAGAGATGGAGTGAAATTCACAAGACAGTCACAGTCCTTGTTGATAGGTGGGTTTTCCCTCCTCTAATACTACTCATTCATATCCTACTGACTTTGTTTTGATAAAACACTTGTTTTGGGGCACTTTCAAGTCAATGATTAATTGCACCACAGGAGGTTGGTGGCACATTAATTGGGGAGAATGGGCTCGTGGTAATGACTGGAACGGAATGGGTGGATTGGTATCAAATACAACAAAGACATGATTTCCATGTGTTTGATACAATTCCATTTGCTCCGTTCCGCACATTATTATGAGCCGTTCTCCCCTCAGCAGCCTCCTGTGAATTGCACATAGCATACCAGTATTCAAATGTTGACATGACAACTCTAAATAAAAAATACAGTATTTCATCAAAATGATAACAGGGATTGTTTCTCAGCCAGTACAGAGGTATGTTTACTTCACATTTATGTGCTTTATCCATCACATGATGAACATATCTAAAGCTGTTGATGCAAATTAAATGCTGACACATCTCATTACCATAATCAGTATTATGATCGTTCCAATCATGAATATCATCATCACTGTGACAACTCTCGAGCCAACCACCCCCCCTCCCCATATCAAGTAAGGAGGTTGAAGGGGATGATATGTATTTTCAGAAGGGGGGGGTCAAATACCAGACGTGTTGCCACAGAGATAAGGTGCTGCCTGACGCCGTCGGGTCTCGGCCAAGTTGGATGTCATGGCGACCGGATAGAGACAGACACAGTGACAAGTCCACTGGGATATCGGGTCAAGCTTGAAAAGTGCTCTCTCAACGGGATACCCCATGTCCATGTGTACATCATCTATAGATGGGGTCTTATCATGTACCCAGTCACTAATCCAAACCCTCATATTCATTTTCATCAACCACCTATATTCTGACTCCCCTGACTACTCTTAATGTCTGGCCCACACCACTGTCTGTTTCTACTGAAAAGCGTCAGCGACTAGAAGGTCAAAGGTAAAACCAAGGGCATACATAAAGTATTCATACCTGCAAACACACAGCGGCTGCCAGCTCACGTAAGTAAACTGGTTGTTGTGCTTCCCATGTATAGTTTGAGGTGACAGTGGTAGCAATGGGGCATTCATCTCTTTTTAAGAGCCAGACAAGAGTCCTGTTACTGAGTAAAAATTGTAAACACACACACAGACAGAGAGAGAGAGAGTGAAAGACTGGGTGTGCGAAAAGTTCATGTGCGAGCCGAGACTGCAGGAAACCTTGACCAGGAGCCATGGTTTGGCTTCCCGCTGTGTGGGGTCAAGGCCCTGATCAGACTCCATGTCAGTGTGCCCATTGTCTTCGTGGCAGTAGTGTAAGTTATTGGGTCTCCATAGTGATGGGGAGAGGAGACAGGGTGGCGGGAGGCAGATCGGAGCTGCAGTGCTGACACAAGCCAGGACTGTACACTGTAAAGCATCCAGTCAACGTTATGCTATAGGGGTAAATGCATTTTAAACAGCATTGCATGCCCATCACAGCAGGTTAGTATTTATTTGCATCTGTACAGTATAACCTATAACCTATGAACCTATGAACACGATCAACCTGGTTTAAATAGTGTGATGAATGTATGTGGCAAAGCAATGCATACATTGTTTTTTTTTCTCTCCTATTGTTGGTGGATTGGTAGCACTTCAACCCATTAAGGTCTAAGAGTTTGAAGAGCAAATTAATTGAATACAGGTGAGCAGGGGCACATAATGCAAGTATTATACAATGAAAGGTATACAAGAAAGTTAACCTAAATAAACGTATGTTTTAAGATCATGTTTGTTCCACAGTGACATCACTCATTCCAAGAAAAGTGACACTGGAATATGTTCTAGATTTAGCATGAATTAATTCACTTATTTTCATCCATATAGCAGGGAGTCTCGTACTGTAAGATGAGTACGTGTTTAGGTTCAGCCAGCTCAAACCACCTAATTTCAACTCAATGCCAATGTTGCTTTCCCGACAAGTTACTAGAAGGAAGTTGATGAATGGATATTAGTTTGGTCCTTAGAGCTATAGTCTAGACGTGCTGTGCTGTAATGCATCTGGTCGGCTACTTTCACACAAATTGGGCAGTGTTTTGTGAGTAGCGTTGATGATATTAAAAAGAGTGGTTTACACCTGTAGTTGTCAAATGGATATCATGAGAACTCCAGCTCCAGCCCCTACTCACTACCCAGCTCCAGCCCCAACTCACTACCCAGCTCCATCCCCTACTCACTACCCAGCTCCATCCATAGCTCCTACTCACTACCCAGCTCCATCCATAGCCCCTACTCACTACCCAGCTGCATCCATAGCCCCTACTCACTACCCAGCTCCATCCATAGCCCCTACTCACTACCAAGCTCCATCCATAGCCCCTACCCACTACCCAGCTCCATCCCCTACTCACTACCAAGCTCCATCCATAGCCCCTACTCACTACCCAGCTCCAGCCCCTACTCACTACCCAGCTCCATCCATAGCCCCTACTCACTACCCAGCTCCATCCATAGCCCCTACTCACTACCCAGCTCCAGCTCCAGCCCCTACTCACTACCCAGCTCCACCCCCTACTCACTACCCAGCTCCATCCCCTACTCACTACCCAGCTCCATCCCCTACTCACTACCCAGCTCCATCCATAGAACCCTACTCACTACCAAGCTCCATCCCCTACTCACTACCCAGCTCCATCCCCTACTCACTACCCAGCTCCATCCATAGCCCCTACTCACCACCCAGCTCCATCCATAGCCCCTACTCACTACCCAGCTCCATCCATAGCCCCTACTCACTACCCAGCTCCAGCCTATACTCACGACCCAGCTCCACCCCCTACTCACTACCCAGCTCCATCCCCTACTCACTACCCAGCTCCATCCATAGCCCCTACTCACTACCCAGCTCCAGCCTATACTCACGACCCAGCTCCACCCCCTACTCACTACCCAGCTCCAGCCCCTACTCACTACCCAGCTCCAGCCCCTACTCACTACCCAGCTCCACCCCCTACTCACTACCCAGCTCCATCCATAGCCCCTACTCACTACCCAGCTCCATCCCCTACTCACTACCCAGCTCCATCCCCTACTCACTACCCAGCTCCATCCATAGCCCCTACTCACTAGCCAGCTCCATCCCCTACTCACTACCCAGCTCCAGCCCCTACTCACTACCCAGCTCCATCCCCTACTCACTACCCAGCTCCATCCCCTACTCACTACCCAGCTCCATCCATAGCCCCTACTCACTACCCAGCTCCATCCCCTACTCACTACCCAGCTCCATCCCCTACTCACTACCCAGCTCCAGCCCCTACTCACTACCCAGCTCCATCCCCTACTCACTACCCAGCTCCATCCCCTACTCACTACCCAGCTCCAGCCCCTACTCACTACCCAGCTCCATCCCCTACTCACTACCCAGCTCCATCCCCTACTCACTACCCAGCTCCATCCATAGCCCCTACTCACTACCCAGCTCCAGCCCCTACTCACTACCCAGCTCCATCCCCTACTCACTACCAAGCTCCATCCCCTACTCACTACCAAGCTCCATCCCCAGCCCCTACTCACCACCCAGCTCCATCCATAGCCCCTACTCACTACCCAGCTCCATCCCCTACTCACTACCCAGCTCCAACCACATCCCCTACTTACTACCCAGCTCCATCCCCTACTCACAACCCAGCTCCAACCACAGCCCCTACTCACTACCCAGCTCCATCCCCTACTCACTACCCAGCTCCATCCCCTACTCACTACCCAGCTCCATCCCCTACTCACTACCCAGCTCCATCCATAGAACCCTACTCACTACCCAGCTCCATCCCCTACTCACTATCCAAGCTCCATCCCCTACTCACTACCAAGCTCCATCCCCAGCCCCTACTCACCACCCAGCTCCATCCATAGTCCCTACTCACTACCCAGCTCCATCCCCTACTCACTACCCAGCTCCAACCACATCCCCTACTTACTACCCAGCTCCATCCCCTACTCACAACCCAGCTCCAACCACAGCCCCTACTCACTACCCAGCTCCATCCCCTACTCACTACCCAGCTCCATCCCCTACTCACTACCCAGCTCCATCTCCTACTCACTACCCAGCTCCAGCCCCTACTCACTACCCAGCTCCATCCCCTACTCACTACCCAGCTCCATCCCCTACTCACTACCCAGCTCCAGTCCCTACTCACTACCCAGCTCCAGTCCCAGCCCCAGGCAAGAGTATTTGTATGTTGCCCCCCTGTGGACACTACATGTATGACGTGGATGAAACAGCAGCTCTGTTATAGTGTGTCACCTAGTGGACATTCGTATCGCATACACCTCTAACCACAGCTTCAAACCTTACCGGCTGGTCTGCAAAGATCATTGTTTATTTAATCGATAATCTTATTTGATCATTTTATCCTGTTACAATAATATAATGAATTTCTTATTATGTAATGAGCAATATGGATCAGATTGAAACATTACTGAAATGAGCAAATATTGAAATAACCATGGCAGAATACCATAATCATGAAAAACGTTTGACTATCTGCAATTAATTTCTGTTGTGCTGGAATACATCAAATATATACAAAGTTACTGGCTACACAAACGTATTCGTTAAAATGTAACAAGCTGCATGTTAGTTTACGTTACAAAATGTATATGGTTACATATTGGTGCCGGATGTGGAAAGCCGGTCGGTCTCTGCTTTAGTGTGCGGTTTTGCTATTGGTCCATTGCTCTTGCGGTTGAGAAATCTTATCCAATCGAAACCGTCGTTATAGTCTTTCGAGGCAGAATGAGTTCGCGGGAAAATAAATAGGTTTTTCTCATTGTATAAGATTTTTTATAGTTAGTGTTAACGTTTAGCTAGCCATATATCTAAAATAATGAACATATGTTGGTTTGTATGATTGATGAGTTTGTCGTTGGATAGTTTGAGTACTGACAGCTTGAAACTGTTGAGAGTCCCGCTTTCAAAGGTGGAACGTTTCGTGGCTAGCTTGTTAGCGACTATAGCGTTATTGGCACCAATTCATTGGTTAATCGTAGCCAGTTTTCCATAGCCAGAATAAGGAATCTTTTGTACGGAGACAAAGAGCTCACCTCTATTGCTTGCTAGCTAGCTGTGTAACGTTTTAATACTTGTCTTTTGAAAATGAGTTTATTTAATTTGGACCGGTTTCGTTTTGACAAGAATAAAGCAACGTCAAACCAGGACGAATACAGCGGTTCCGTAAGTCCAGAGTCAGAAAAGGAGAATAAACCAGGTATGATTTGCTTGCTAACTAGCTAAGCTAACAGTAGTCAGCCATTATGTAGCTAGCTAGACCGCTAGCTGCCACATCGCTTAATGGCTTATAACCTGATATATGTAACTGTCGTTCACCGGCAAGAGCAGGACCTACACTTTACATATTTGGCTTAACTAGCTAACCCTAATCATAATATTTGCTGACACTGTACTGTTGACATTTAGCTATACCATAGTCGCTTGCTAACGTTAGCTAGCTTTATCAGTCACTTTCTCTGGGCGACAGCTAACACTAACGTTAGCTAGCTAAATAGAAAGCTAGTTGGTTGGTCAACCAAATTGTGTTTTGGGTGGCGAACTGGTAGCTAGAAACAATCGCATAACTATAGTATGTGCCCTCGCTTTAATTACATCTGATTGCTAAACTGTCTTTGCCCATATTTCTATGGCCCATACAGCACGAGGAACAACGCCTATAGCCAACCTTGGAAAACCTGGGCGAGGAGTAGTGTTTGAAGATGTCATCAGTGATTCTGACGATTTGGCAAGTGATTCGAGGAGGGATAAATTAACGAAAGTGGTGAAGTAAGTACAGCCGCATTGAAATGAGATATCTAGGCCTAGCCTATTTTTCTTGCTTTATCTTGGCCAGGTCGCAATTGTAAATGAGAACTTGTTTTCAACTTGCCTACCTGGTTAAATAAAGGTAAAATAAAATTCCCCCCATGACTTGCGTCAAGGTAACGTTATAACTAATTCCATGAAGTGTTGCTTAACATGCCAGTCTAATCTTGTAGTTCTTTCTCTTTCAGGGAACCAGTAAAGAAACAAGTGAAGGTACAGGTAAGAGAGATGACTGAGCCATATGATAAGGAAGACCAAGTTGATAAGGAGCTGGAAGAGAGACTGGACAAACTGCAGGAAATCTTCCCTAAAAGAAACAGGAAGGAGTTGCTGGAGGTATTTTCATGTTAACCACTTTTCTGTCACAAACTATTGTATAGTCTCTTAAAGACGGCTGCTGCTCATTGTCTGGATTCACATCGCTTATATATTGAATTTTGCTTTGTTTTCAGGTGATTGAAAGCACAAGCACTTTAGATGGTGCCGTAGCCTCATGCCTGATGATGTTTGGTGACAAAGGTATCTGTTTCATTTACTACTACCATAGACAGCAGGTTGCGGCCTGTCCCCTACTATACCACCAAACATGGCCAGCTTGACCAGTGTTTTCTATGTTTGACATCTCTTCTTACGCTCATGACATAGCCTGGACCTCATTGCTAAAACATGAAAAATATAGGCATGTTTCTCCTCACACATTGTCTCAATTGGTTGTCCAGACTCAATGCGGAAGAGGAAACCGGACGGATCCAGCAGTTGTCGAGACAAAGATGTGGTCCAGCAGCCCAGCAAGAGGAGGAGACCGTCTCTGGTAAGACGGGGGTGGGGTAGACCGTCTCTGGTAAGACGGGGGTGGGGTAGACCGTCTCTGGTGAGGCGGAGGGTTAGACCGTCTCTGGTGAGGCGGAGGGTTAGACCGTCTCTGGTGAGGCGGAGGGTTAGACCGTCTCTGGTGAGGCGGAGGGTTAGACCGTCTCTGGTAAGACGGGGTGGGATAGAACGTCTCTGGTAAGATGGTGGGTAGACCGTCTCTGTTGAGGCGGGGGGGGGGTAGGTCTGAGGCGAGGCGGGGAGTAGAAGGTCTTTGGCGGGGGGGGGTGGAAGGTCTCTGGCGAGGCGGGGGGGGGGGGGTGGAAGGTCTCTGGCGAGGCGGGGGGGGGTGGAAGGTCTCTGGCGAGGCGGGGGGGGGGGGGGGGGGTGGAAAGGTCTCTGGCGAGGCGGGGGGGTGGAAGGTCTCTGGCGAGGTGGGTAGACCGTCTCTGGTGAGGCCGGTGGGGGGGGCCTAACCTTCACTGTGGGTGTATTCACTATTCACTTTTTTTTGTGCAAAATGTTTTGCTACAGTGTATACTAATGAATACACGCTGTCTGATTCACCAGGCTGAAGACTCTGAAGACTCTGAAGAGGAGGGCGCAGAGCCCAGCTGGGAAAGACAGGAGGCCATGGTTAGGAAACTGCAGAGGAAGTTCCCTGACCAGGATAAGGAAGTGAGTGAGAGTGTTAGCCACACAGAAATCCTACAAATCACCTTCTGTACGTATCAGTTCTAGATGTATCACAGGAGGCTGCTGAGGGGAGGACGGCTCATAATAATGGCCTGAATGGAGAGACTGGAGTGGCATCAAACACATGGAAACCATGGGTGTTTCTCAAAATGCATACTACCATGCTCCGAGCACTCAAATTGGAGGGTCGGCTAAATCAAAGTATGCGAAACGGGGCAGGGCGGGCACTACTTGATTGTGTACTCAGTTTGTACATATTTTGAAGCATGCATCAATGCAAACTTCAACGGAAAGTATGCAAAGAAATGACTCAACCATGTAATTTTATTAAACAATTTTCTCAATGAATGGCGGCCATTGTTTGAGCTGAATCGAGAGAAAATTCACTCCAACTTCGGAATGAAATGTTGCCTATTCACAGCTCATATGTTGCCTGACTACAATATTTTATCTTGATGTGTTAATTTTGGCATGGTTACCTGCCTACAAAGTACGTAGCAAGCCCGTAGTAAGTTAATAGAGCTAACTGGCTAGCTAGTACTGTTAGCTAGCCAGATGGCCACAAATAATTATCTAGCTATCCATGAAGAATTGACATCTACCTTGGATAACATTGGTTTTAGATCATTTTTTGCCTGTTATCCTATCTGGTTAGGTACATTATTAAGATTCACATATAGCTAGCTGATAGTTTTGAAGTAAAACGTTTGCTTTGTGTATATCTTGTTTGGTCTCTATTGCCATTGTCCTGGCTGGAAGACGGGTCAGTGAATGGGGAGGTGCAGAGTGAGGTATTACAGTAGGGGGAGGCCAGTGCTTCTCAAATGTGATGTTTAATGTGTTCTCCTCACAAGAACGTACTCGAGAAGGTCTTCTGAGAATGTACTTGGAGCGTGAGTGTTGATCACGGTAGTATTCATATAGAGAAACGCCCCAATGTGTCTGATGTATTTGATACCATTCCACTTATTCTGCTCCAGCCATTTCCATTAGCTCGTCCTCTCCAATTAAGGTGCCACCAATCTCCTGTGATGTAATTCTATGGTCAGCCGTTGCCACAGCAACCACGCACACCTCGAGTCATGATCATAACACACCAGGTGGTGAGAGAATCTTTCTTAGACTCACTGCAAACTTCCAGGAATAGGCCATTTTTAAAGAGTTGGTCTGACAGTGGCCTCTGTCATCATCCTCCTCCCTCGCTTGCGGAAACAATAGAGAAGAAATAAAGAACAAAAGAGGAAAGAGTCAATTTTCCATTTACCGTAATTTCCGGACTATTAAGCGCACCGGAATATAAGCCGCACCCACTGAATTAAAAACATTTTTTTTATTTTGAACATAAATATGCCGCACATGTCTATAAGCCGCAGGTGCCTACTGGTACATTGAAACAAATGAACTTTACACAGGCTTTAACGAAACACGGCTTGTAACAAAAATAAATAGGCTTTAACGAAACACGGCTTGTAACAAAAAATACAAAATTAGCAGTAAGCTTTAGTTGTCTTTTTGCACTGAGTCAATTCCTCACGCTGCTGTTTCCAACGTCTTATCATCGACTCATTAAGACCAAGCTCCCGTGCAGCAGCTCTATTTCCTTTTCCAACAGCCAGATCAATCGCCTTCAACTTGAAAGCTGCATCATATGCATTTCTCCGCGTCTTTGCCATGATGAGGGTGACAAAATTACTACCGTAATCAGAATGATGGGAAGTTTGAGAGCGCTCGATTTAATCTAAACAGTAAACAAAAAAGTTGTTTGACCTTAACCCGTTCGGCAATTTCATTGGTCTAATGAAAGCTTCATGCCGCCAAAAAACTGAGCACATCACAGAATGTTTTTTTTGTATAAAAAAAATTTGAAAGCGGGAAAAATCCATATATTAGCCGCATCATTGTTGAAGCCACGAGGTTCAAAGCTGGGAAAAAAGTTGCGGCTTAAAGTCCGGAATTTACGGTAAGTAAATCGGGTGATTTTCTTTTTTAAGAGGTGACTGGAGTGTGACAAGTGACCTCTTCTACCCCTCTGTCACATCCTACAGGAACTCAGGGATGTGCTCCAGGAACATGAGTGGAACGTGGCCGACGCCTTGGAGGTCCTTCGCATGTTCTCTGACCCAGGTGATCATGGCACTGTCCTCATCCAGTTGAAACATCACTGATAGTGTTGCTACAGTCATGTGACTGTTTCACCTATTCTTACCATCTAGTGTGTTTGTTACTACTGTACTCATTATATTTATCAACGTGCCCTTTTTACTGATTTCTTCTGAAGAGGAATACTCCAGCTCCCAAGAAGTCAAGCAAAAGGAACCCAAAGCCAAGAGCAACGCCAAGCCGAGCAGAGAGTCCAAGGACGGCATGGAGGAAGCCAAGCCAAGCAAAGCTTCTGATCTGAAATGGATGTTCAAGAAATTTGCACCTGAATCTAAACCTACCTCCTCCTGTTCAAATTCGCTGAGCCTGAATATGTCCAACGGGACCAGCTTGGCTAAAAAGGAGGCAGTGGAGAGGAAGAGGAAGGCTCACACCTCTGACGAGAGGGCCAGCAGCTCGGAGGGCGAGGACGAGGAGTCGGCCAGCAGCGAGTTTGAGGGCGAGGATGAGGAGCTGGACTCTGGGGCGGAAGACGAGGGCACATCCACTCTCCAAGGACAGATCCTGCTCTTCTTCCAGGAGGCCTCGCTGGATGAGCTGTCCCTCATCGCCGGCTGTTCGGTGAAGAAGGCCAAGAAGATCGTGGCGCTACGGCCTTTTGCTTTTTGGCACAACCTGGTAAGAGATTACCCACCTATCTGCATGCTCTTGTGTCACTGAGCCTCAATGCTCCCTCCAACTGTACTCAGGGGCATTTTCTTCCATTTGTGTCTCTTGTTCTTTTTGCCTTGTACACTGATTATGGTTTTAGGTGGAGGTGTGTTCTACTCAGTCTACGACTCGTGCCTGGCCTCCTTAGCCATGTTAGGTTTCTACCGTCTCTCTGAGCCAATGGCCTACTATGACAAACCATGTGACTAGTTGTGGAATGATGGAAACCCCAGCTCATTGGCTGCTGCCAATGTCACTCATGCTGGCAGCAGAGAAATATAGGCTAGCAGTGTTTTCCACTAGCATCAGCTATATAGCCTTTTACACACACTTTCAGCTGGGTACTTTTTCCACTTAAATTAAAAAGGCTTCTTTTTTACAATTTTCTAGTCAGAAACCCAGTCAGCTGAGCCCTCTCCCCCTAGAATGAATGATATGCATCTTCTAGCGATGTATTCATAGGACATGAGCCTGTTAGTCACAAAGTGAGCGACAGCAGGGAAACACTGCTGTAAGCTAAAGATCTCGTTTGTATTTTCGATGTGGGGGGGGGGTGTTCCAAATCTCTATCACAAGAATTTATTTTTTATGAGCCTTCTGGCTTATCTCTTCTCCTTCTGTGCTGTGTGCACTGTGGACCTTCCCTCTCGCACACAGAGCCCAAGCCCCTGCCACTCGCAACAAAGTCAAAAGATAAATAAAAAGTTGTCAGAATAAGTTAACTAGGCATGTCAGTTCAGAACAAAGTCTTATTTACAATGATGGCCTACCCCGGCCAAACCTGGATGACGCTGGGCCAATTGTGCGCCACCCTATGGGACTCCCAATCACGGCTTGATGTGATACAGCCTGGATTCGAACCAGAGACTGTAATGACACCTCTTGCACTGAAATTCAGTGCCTTAGACAGATGCGCCACTCGGGAGCCCAAATTGTCTAGACTTGAAATCTAAAGATTAGCTGGCTGCTCACTAGCGCGTGGGTGGGATTGTGCTTTACATTGTTTGAGTCCTGTATTCATTTTCTATAATGCCTGCCACAAGAAGTTGGTTATTCATTTTTATTTACTATTAACATACAATCTACCTGCAGTGAAGCCGCTCAACATTTACATTCCGTTAGTCATCTAGCAGACACTCCCATCCAGAGAGACCCACAGGAGCAACCAGGGTCAAGCAGCCCGCCCAAGGGCACGTCGACACATCTCCCACTAAGTCTAACCAGGACCCGGACCAGGGACCTGTTGGAGTGCATGTGTGGAACTATTTATGTGTGTGTGTAGCTGTGCGGAGTCAGCCTCAGGCAAACAGGCATTCGCTGTAACAATGTTGTCCCTCGGTGTCATTCAAATTTACTTTTTGGGGGGGGTTTATTTTGACTTTCTTTTTTTAAATCTTTGACCGTCATTCTATCCCCCGCCCAGCATCTCCACTCCCACTTGTCTCCAGTTCCACATCCCAACCCTCAGCTTCCCTCGGCCCATCCCACCTATCTCTGCTGGCCACCCTCTTCAGATTTCTACGTGCCATATATCTTTCTACTATGCTATGATGTTTAACATACAATTTGAATATATCTAATCGAATAGAATCCACCGTTTGCGAGTTGAAGAAATACTTCTACTAAGAGTATGAGTATTATTTAATTGACTAACCAGGTCTCTCCAGATATCGCAACAGTTCTATTTCTAGAGTTAACTTTGGATTCATGTTATGCTTTTTCAGCCATTCCTCATCCTGAGACCAGAAACAGGCTACCTGAGGGCAATATCAGAACAAATGGTCATGATTCTGTATCCTCACAACTAAATCTGCAGAGCTACAATGATTTTTATGCCCCAAATATTCAACATTTTGTTTGTGGCAAGAATTCTGTACAATTTTAGTTTTTAGTTTAAAAGCAACGAAGTCTTGAATCTTGTGTCGTTTTTATATATCAAGTCATACACCCTTTGCAATGGAATCGGTACATAGAAAATCTGTATGGCACAGCTGTCAACATCCTGGTCCTTAAATGAAACTGAAAGTTGGTAATTATCAGTGGATGGGCATTGTGTACGGTTCTGGTTACATTGTAATAAAATGGCCTTTTAGGACCTAATGAATATCATTACATGGACAGAAGGGGAACCTATCGGTACTTCAAACCGTGAGATGCTCTATAAATAAAGGCCCTGACATCTGTGATGGTATCTGGCGTGGGCGTGACAGACTAGGCAGTATGTAGATAAACAGAGTAGCATTAGCTTGTATGTGAGTGGAGTCAGTATAAATGTAAGTGTGAGTGATCAGATGGAGTGTGTAGGGCCCTGTGTGTGTGTGTGTAGAGATGGTGCAAATGTTAAAATAAAAGGTCAGTGAACATACAAGGTGAATTCGGTCTGTGCAGCCATTTTGTTAGCTGTTTAACAGTCGTATTGCTTGAGGATAAAAGCTGTTCAAGAGCCTGTTGGTGTCAGACTTGATGCACTGGCACCTCTTGCTGTGTGGCAGCAGAGAAAATGGTCTATGTCTTGGGTGGTTGGGGTCTTTGACACCTGATCTAGAGGTCCTGGATGGCAGGGAGCTCAGGCCACAGTAATGTACTGGGCTGTCTGCACAACCCTTTGTAGTGCCATGTGATCAAGGGCGGTGCTATTGCCGTACCAAGCAGTGATGCAGCCAGTCAATATGCTCTGAATGGTACAGCTGTAGATCCAGAGTCCTAAGCTTGGTGACGAGCTTGGAGGGGATAATGGTGTTGAACGCTGAGCTGTACTGAATGAACAGCATTCTCAGGTGTTCCTCTTATCTAGGTGGGTGAGGGCAGTGGAGAGCAATTGAGATTGTGTGATCTGTTGTGGCGGTATGCAAATTGGAATGGGTCTAGGGTGTCTGGGATGATGGAGTTAATGTGTGCCATAACCAGCCTCTCAAAGCACTTCATGATTACAGAAATGAGTGCTACAGGGCAGTAGTCATTGAGTCATGAAGCCTTAGAGTTCTTGGGAACAGAAATGATGGTGGTCAGTTTAAAACGTGGGGAATACAGACTGGGACAAGGAGAGGTTGAAAATTGCAGTGAATATAACAGCGAGCTTTTCTGCGCATGCTCTGAGAATGTGCATGGGATACCGTCGGGGCCCGCGGCCTTGCGGGTGTTGACCTGATTAAAGACCTTTCTCACGTCAGCCTCAGAGAGTGAGCTCACCCAATCCTCTGGGTCAGTGACAGCCCTCACACCCGGCTTGATGTTGTGTTCAAAGTGTGCATAAAATGCATTGAGTTTGTCTGGTAGAGCAGCATCGTTGGGCAGATCACGGCTGGGTCTTCCTTTGTAATCTTTAACAGACTGTAGCCCCTGCCACATGCGGTGGGCGTCGGAGCCTATGTAGTATGATTCCACCTTATTCCTATATTGTCTTATTGCTCGTTTGATGAGTCTGCAGAGGTCATAAAGGTTCTTCTTGTACTTGTTCCTGTCCTCAGCCGTAGCCTCAGGGTTGTCTGCGGTAGCCCTGCGTGCGGTAGCCCTGCGTGCGGTAGCCCTGCGTGCGGTAGCCCTGCGTGCGGTAGCCCTGCGTGCGGTAGCCCTGCGTGCGGTAGCCCTGCGTGCGGTAGCCCTGCGTGCGGTAGCCCTGTTTAGTTTAGCGCCAACCTCTGTTAATCCAGGGCTTTTGATTGGGGAATATGCGAACCCTCACCATGGGCACAACGCCGCCGATGCCTTTTCTAATGAAGGTGGTGGTGGTTTGCTCGTCGACGTTATCGGCGGAGCCTCAAAACATTCCAATCGGCGCTAGCAAAGCAGTCCAGAAGCATACCTTCTGATTCTGGTGACCATTTCTCAACTGAGCAAATCACGGTTACTTACTGTTTCGGCTTCCGCTTCTAAACAGGAAGGGTCATTGGACATGAAGGGTTGTCACTCCCACACAGCTCTAAGCAGGATCATTGGATATGCAGGTGTAAATTGAAGAGCCACAAGGCACTTTAAACCTGAACCGGCTCCTCCACCACCACATGAACCAGCAGCTGAAAGATGTTATCTGAATGTGGTGTGAATTCAGCTGGCCCACTGTATGGTAGTCCTCAACGACCAGGACATAGCCTCATCTTTAATTCACGGCTTGGGCTTCGTTGTGCAACCATACAATTGCGTAACTGATATCATGTCAGATGAAAAAGATGAGGCATTATGACCGGTTGGTGACACACTACTTAATGGGTGTCCGTTTCTCAGAAGGAGCTGTTTCACAAGGAGAAAGGCCTGTCTGTGGAGCTGCTGCTGGGCTGCAGGGCGGTGCTGAGGGAGAGAGCCGTGGTCCAGGGTCTCATGTCCAAGTGCCAGAACATCTCGGGCAAGATGGCGAAGGGAGTCAACCAGGTCATCGACAAGGGCATGGGCTCCGTGACCCAGCCCTCCATCCTCAACAGAAAGTAAGTGAAATGTCCGGAGGCGCCGTTCGGCAGGACGCAACGTTTTTGGAACCGTTCGGATAGAAATATGTTATATTAGAACAAATATGCCTCTCTGACAAGGAGTAATGGCATTTCTATCTGAAACGTTCAACGTTTGCCTACTGACCATAGATTACATCTAATCTGATGTAGTTATTTTATATTCCGACTGGGGAAATAAAAGGTATTGAAGGACCGCCCAATAGACCCTTTATTAAGAGAACAAATCCTCACTGGTAACAAACATAAAAATCCCAAATGCTAAGTGAATGCCATGGTAATTCATTCATCCATTTACCATGGTATAATGGATGTATTCTGAAAACAGTTATCCCCACATCTGCTATGACTTATTGTCTAGAAATAATAAAGGAATAAACCTTTTTGACCCCATTAAACAAATATGTATCGCATCATTAGATAAATGTTATGCTACACGTCTGTCAGATACTGGATGTCTCGTTTTTTGCCTCTAAATATATTGTATTGTGATTGGTTTGTCTCTAAATGTCTTACATCGTGATTGGTTGCCATGCAGGTTAAAATTGAAACCCTACCAGTTGATTGGGCTGAAGTGGCTTCTCCTGCTGCACCAACACAAGCTGAGTGGAATCCTGGCTGATGAGATGGTGAGCTGACTACCCAATACAGATGCATGCTGTTTCCCAAATGCCACCCTTTTCTCTCTCTAGTGTACTATTGGCCAGGGCCCATAGGGAATAGGGTGCCATTTGAGACTTTGCCACATACTATGGTGTTCTTTAATTATGTGGATTACCCCTCCCTGTATTGTAGAACTGTTACCAACCGAAACAATGGCAAGTATAAAATGGCCACAACGGCTGTAAAGGCCGTCCTGCTCCTTTCCTGTCGACTTACCTTCCACTCACAGTCCCGTCAGTTTGGCTGCTCAGCCTACCTTCATTATCCCTCTCTCATCATAGCACTGCCATTCCTAACCAATCAGAGCGCTTGAAAATGCGCACCCGGACACTGCACCCGCTCAGCTCCGGTCAGAGCCTTATGATCATCCGAAGGGAGAAGACGCATGTTTTTACTGTCAACATTAACAGGAATGTCTGAATGTTGTGCGTGCATCAAAATAGAAGTTGCAAGAGTTTTATCTGGGTTTTCACATGCTGGGTAATAATAGATAATTACCACTAATTACTTCATGTTACTTTGATACGTTTCAGCCATGTGTGTTCTACTGTATGGCTGTTACTATTCATTAATGTTAGAGTTGCTAATACTACTTGATGGATTGTCTATCATATGTAGTATTATTCCCTACTGCTAGAAGTGTTATTGCATCGGTTGCACAAGTACTTTTGCGGAAGTGGTTTAATTGTCATATTAATAAAGTGTTTTGTCTGCTCACGCTTCCAGTGTTTTCTGTAGTGGTCTTTTATTAAGGGGTTTTATTGTACTGCCATGAGCGAGCTTCTAGCGTCATCCCAGACAGTTCTTGGAGATTGCTCATGCCCAGAGTCATTTCCGACTCTGTGGCACCAGGGCACAGCTGATCTCAAAGTTCTCAACCTGGAAAAAGTCTCACAAGGCTGGAGCGAGATGGTGCCATAAATCTTGACCCTTTTTCAATCCAAGTAATTAGTTTCTCTCTCTCTCCAAGAGGTGAATGTATATGTCTATATTGATGCTGTGTTTATAACCCATTATAGACAGGTTATACTTGTAATGACATTTGCCCCTTAATGTACATATTGCATAGTTATAACACTTAACTAATACTGTTTACATGTGTTTATCTTTGTCTTCTACAACCACAATAAGATTCCAAGTCATTTGGATTACCAGAATCATATAAACATCCTCAAATGGAAATGTGTGTGTGTGTAATGGTGACTGTCAAGAGTACAGTGATGTTGTCACTGGACAGCACTATAGTGGGCAGAACCAAACCAATCAGTTATAAGTATACAGCGGGTGAGGGCATTCACAGCTGACCGCTCAGACGGATGAGGGCATACCAGCCAATCGTTTTTACGTGGTCCTTCTAGACGGATTTAGCGACCAACAGTTTTTACAAAGGCTCTAGATAAGTGAGTGTGGGTGGAGCAACGGCAGGTGAATACAGAGAGAACTAAAGGAATGGGTGGGAGAGATCTGTTATTTTAACATTCTAAAGGAAAGGCTGTGTCTTGTTTGGTTGAAATACTGTTAGGTTGCCAGTGGTGTCTTGTTTGGTTGAAATACTGTTAGGTTGCCAGTGGTGTCTTGTTTGGTTGAAATACTGTTAGGTTGCCAGTGGTGTCTTGTTTGGTTGAAATACTGTTAGGTTGCCAGGAGGTGCTTCAAGTCCTGACGAGACCTGGGGCTCCGTGATGCTGTTTTTAACTCATACTTGTTTTGAAGAGCAGATATTGATCTCTATTTTCTCTCTTGCTTGCTCTCTTTCTCACCCCCTTTCTCTCACTCTTTCTTTCTTTCTCTCATCTCTCTTTTTACTCTCTTGGTCGTCTACTCGACAGGGTTTGGGAAAGACCATCCAGGCCATAGCCTTCCTGGCCAGACTGTACCAGGATGGCATCAAAGGCCCCCACCTCATCACTGTGCCCGCCTCCACCCTGGGTAAGGGCTCTGCTCTTGTCAATCCACTCACTTTATTACCAATTAAGTGTGTTTATAACATGACACGAACAAAGGAGTATTGTTTGATCATTTCACTTAAAAATGACTGGCCTTTTAATAATATCTGTGTGGCATAATGTCAGGTTTTGTCTGAGTTAATTGTATTAAAGTGGTCTGAAATGTGTTCCCTTTGCTCCAGATAACTGGGTTCGGGAGCTAAAGCTGTGGTGCCCCAGACTCAAGGTGCTAGTCTATTACGGTGAGGCGTTTTGATTGGGTGACTTTATTTGTCAAATGTTTTTTTTTTTTTTACATGACTGGCGCAATAACATCTGACTTATTTTGGTTGCTGTCCCATCTCTTCCTTTTTTATCTGTTCAGGTCCAGGATAAAGCGATTGGTTGTTTGCTTTGAGTCTAAGCTGATGTGTAAACCGTTGAAATATTATTACTAGAAAGGGTGTCCCCATTGTAATCAATGAGGCCATATTGGATGGTAATTATATTTCTATGGCGTAAACCCTGATATGTTTTCAGGCTCTGTGGAGGACCGGCAGTACCTGCGACGTGACATCCTTAATAATCAGGTGGACTTCAACGTCATCGTGTCCACGTGAGTTGTTCAACACATGCTTGTTAGATATTACTGCACTGTTGGAGCTAGAAACACAAGCATTTCGCTACACCCGAAATAACATCTGCTAAACACATGTATGTGACCAATAAAATTTGATTTGACACATGCGTACATACAGTTGAAGTCGGAAGTTTCCATACACCTTAGCCAAATGCATTTAAACTCAGTTTTTCACAGTTCCTGTCATTTAATCCTAGTAAAAATTCCCGGTCTTAGGTCAGTTAGGATCACCACTTTATTTTAAAAATGTGATATGTCAGAATGTTTTATTTCAGCTTTTATTTCTTTTATCACATTCCCAGTGGGTCAGAAGTTTACATACACACAATTAGTATTTGGTAGCATTGCCTTTAAATTATTTAACTTGGGTCAAACGTTTCGGGTAGCCTTCCACAAGCTTCCCACAATAAGTGGGGTGAATTTTGTCCCATTCCTCCTGACAGCGCTGGTGTAACTGAGTCTGGTTTGTAGGCCTCCTTGCTCGCACACCCTTTTTCAGTTCTGCCCACAAATTTTCTATGGGACTGAGGTCAGGGCTTTGTGATGGCCACTCCAATACATTGACTTTGTTGTCCTTAAGCCATTTTGCCACAACTTTGGAAGTATGCTTGGGGTCATTGTCCATTTGGAAGACCCATTTGCGACCAAGCTTAACTTCCTGACTGATGATTTGAGATGTTGCTTCAATATATCCACATAATTTCCTGCCTCATGATGCCATCAATTTTGTGAAGTGCACCAGTTCCTCCTGCAGCAAAGCACCCCCACAACATGATGCTGCCACCCCCGTGCTTCACGGTTGGGATGGTGTTCTTCGGCTTGCAAGCATCCCCCTTTTTCCTCCAAACATAACGATGGTCATTATGACCCAACAGTTTTATTTTTGTTTCATCAGACCAGAGAACATTTCTCCAAAAAGTAAGATCTTTGTCCCCATGTGCAGTTGCAAACTGTAGTCTGGCTTTTTTATGGCGGTTTTGGAGCAGTGGCTTCTTCCTTGCTGAGCGGCCTTTCAGGTTATGTCGATATAGGACTCGTTTTACTGTGGATATAGATACTTGTGTACCTGTTTCCTCCAGCATCTTCTCTAGGTCCTTTGCTGTTGTTCTGGGATTGATTTGCACTTTTCGCACCAAAGTACGTTCATCTCTAGGAGACAGAACCCTTCTCCTTCCTGAGCGGTATGATGGCTGCGTGGTCCCATGGTGTTTATACTTGCGTATTATTGTTTGTACAAATGAACGTGGTAATTTCAGGCGTTTGGAAATTGCTCCCAAGGATGAACCAGACTTGTTGAGGTCTACAAAAAAAAAAAATTCTGATGTCTTGGCTGATTTCTTTACATTTTTCCCATGATGTCAAGCAAAGAGGCACTGAGTTTAAAGGTAGGCCTTGAAATACATCCATAGGTACTAGAGGTCGACCGATTATGATTTTTCAATGCCGATACCAATTATTGGAGGGCCAAAAAATCCGATGCCAATTATTGTTATGGTTTTTGTGTGTGTATGTATATATGTGTGTGTGTGTGTGTGTGTGTGTGTGTGTGTGTGTGTGTGTGTATGCACGTACACACACACACACACACACACAGCTCTGAAGTGACAACGATACTGAAGAGTCTGCTTAGGAGACAAATACTCAACTGTTTGAATAATAAAAATAGAGTTTAAGTTACCTGTGATGAATGCTGAAAACAAAAACTAATTTCTATATGCAGGAAATCCTATTTTAATAATGGGCATGGTAAGAATTGACTACCAAAGTGTGAGTCATAATTCCCATGACACCTTCTAGCAAAATCTGAAAAGCGGTTCCTTCATTTATTCCATAGGATATTTTTAGATTAACTTACGGTCTGTGTTTGGTTTAGGCTTACACCACCTTGCCAATTTTATAACTGTAGATATCCATAGGATATAACTCTGATCAATATAAGCGAAGATCATTTTTTTTGTAGAGTGGATTTATGAAGATATGTTGACAAACGTTACCTAGTGAGATTTACACGGGTATCAAAACGCCGAGGCGGTTTAAGCACAAAACACAGACCTTATTTGAAGTAGATCAAGACATTCTCTATGGAAGACATGAACGGTAAAATAATGAAGGAACCCCTTTCAAGTTCAGCCGCAAGTTATTACAGGAATTATGACGCGTCGACTATTTCTCTCTAAACCATATACCTTTGACTATTACGAGCCTGCTGCTGCCTACCACCGCTCAGTCAGACTGCTCTATCAAATATCAAATCATAGACTTAACTATAATATAATAAACCTTAGGTCATTAATATGGTCAAATCCGGAAACTATCATCTCGAAAACATTACTCTTTCAGTGACATACGGAACCGTTACGTATTTTATCTAACGGGTGGCATCCATAAGTCTAAATATTCCTGTTACATCGCACAACCTACAATGTTATTTCATAGTTCCGTAAAATTCTGGCAAATTAGTTCGCAACGAGCCAGATTCTGTATACCCTGATTCTGCGTGCAACGAACGCAAGAGAACTGACACAATTTTACCTGGTTAATATTGTCTGCTAACCTGGATTTCCTTTAGCTAAATATGCAGGTTTAAAAATATATACTTCTGTGTATTGATTTTAAGAAAGGCATTGATGTTTATGGTTAGGTACAGTCGTGCAACGATTGTGCTTTTTTTCACAATTGCGCTTTTGTTAAATCATCCCCCGTTTGACGAAGTCGGCTGTCTTTGTTAGGAAGAAATAGTCTTCACAGTTCGCAACGAGCCAGGCGGCCCAAACTGCTGCATATATCCTGACTCTGTTTGCAAGAGAAGTGACACATTTTCCCTAGTTAAAAGAAATTCATGTTAGCAGGCAATATTAACTAAATATGCAGGTTTAAAAATATATACTTGTGTATTGATTTTAAGACATTGATGTTTATGGTTAGGTACACGTCGGAGCAAAGACAGTCCTTTTTCGCGAATGCGCACCACATCTATTATATGCAAAGCA
The DNA here is from genome assembly GCF_965601325.2 of Salmo salar. Classification (NCBI taxonomy): domain Eukaryota; kingdom Metazoa; phylum Chordata; class Actinopteri; order Salmoniformes; family Salmonidae; genus Salmo; species Salmo salar. The sequence goes on from NC_138314.1 coordinate 39,870,076, forward strand.
GGACAGGCTAGATAAACTAGTAATATCATCAACCATGTGTAACTAGTGATTATGATTGATTGTTTTTTTATAAGATAAGTTTAATGCTAGCTAGCAACTTACCTTGGCAACGTAAAGCAGGTGGTTAGAGCGTTGGGCTAGTTAACTTAAGGTTGCATCCCCAAGCTGACAAGGTAAAAATCTGTCGTTCTGCCCCTGAACAAGGCAGTTAACCCACCGTTCCTAGGCCGTCATTGAAAATAAGAATGTGTTCTTTAACTGACTTACCTAGTTAAATAAAGGTTTTTAAAAAAAAAAAAATTTTTTTACATTAAAACCGGCCAATCGGTGGCCAAAAATACCGATTGTTATGAAAACTTGAAATCGGCCCTAATTAATCGGCCATTCCGATTAATCGGTCAACCTCTAATAGGTACACCTCCAATTGACTCAAATGATGTCAATTAGCCTATCAGAAGCTTCTAAAGCCATGACATCAAGGCACATTCAACTTAGTGTATGTAAACTTCTGACCCACTGGAATTGTGATAGTGAATTAATCTGTCTGTAAACAAATGTTGGAAAAATGACTTAGGACATCTACTTTGTGCATGACACAACTGACTTGCCAAAACTATAGTTTGTTAACAAGAAATTTGTGGAGTGGTTGAAAAACATTAAAACTTGACTCCAACCTAAGTGTATGTAAACTTCTGACTTCAACTGTACACACCATAGACTTAGATGACTCATCTTTGTGTCTGTCCGATTATGGCGTCTGTGAGATTATGGCGTCTGTGAATGTACGGATAATGCCAATGAGGCCATCTCCATTTTGAAGTAGTCCATTTTCTTCTACAACTTTTTATGAGCTGGTAAACAAACTGAAAGGGTGCACACTGCCACCTGGAGTATGTTGTTTGAACAGGTATAAAGCCAAGGTTGGCTATTTACTGCCACCTGCCGTTATGGAATGTTTGTGAACAAGTATAAATCATTGGCTTAGGACCTGGATGGAATTATGTGATCCTTCCTTAACCCATATGAAGTCCCACCCAGTTGATTACTTCAAAATGGTCAAAGTACTTAATGGCGCTGCCCATGCTTTCTTTAAATGGCTTTTGGGAACTAGAGTTGTCTAACAGACACATGCATGCCATGTTGTCAGAGAGGTTTCAGTCTGTCAGTGGAACCACAATAACCCTTAGTGCAGGGTTCCCCAACTGACGGACTGCGGGCAGAATTTTGCCTGCGGGTGGTTTTATTTGGCCTTCCAAGTTTTCTGAGCATAACATTTTTAATGTGTTTTATTATTTATTTTCAAACTGACCCAAGATCAGCACCAAGGCCAACTTTACTCTACACCCTTACAGCTGTGCAGGGGTGTACTGACCCAAGATCAACGTCTAGGGCAAGGGTGGGCAAACTTTGGCTCAAGGGCCACATTCAGCTTTTGAAACCAAGTGAAGGGACACATACTATATGTGTGACAAAACATATGAAGCCTATTGTTCACGTTGACACACAAGTAGTAGTGCTAAATGACGTAAATGTAAATGTAGTAGTGTACTGTAGGTGTTCATATGCTGCAGATTGCAGAACAACGATGTCACTGTACTATCTCTAACCACAATCAGACTCAGACACAAAAAGTGCAAACTTTTGAAATATGAAAAAAAACATGTTTGTATCACTGGAAACAGCAGACATCTGATAAAGATCATCTCTGTTCCTGATGTACAATCTGAGTGACGCAAATAAGAGCAAAAAGGTAAAGAATTTGAGTTCATATTGAATGGCCTGTTTATGACAGCATATTATAGAACACTTCTCATTTCCCTTCCACCCTAAAAAAGAACATTGTAAAATCGCATACACAAAACAACATTTGGCTTCATGTTGATATGCAGTTGGTCTATAACTCTTTATATTAAAGCAGATTACTGAACAGTTGTCAAATCATCTCAGCCCAAATAAAGTACAATCTGAGCTATTGTAGTAATGTCAAATGAATGGGGACAAGGCCAGTATCCAAGTGCATTTCTGGATAATTCTCACTGCAATAACCATCACCATAATCATTTTAAAAAGACTGTGTTGAAAACGGGGAAAGAGAACCCTGGCCTATCCCACTCTTGGTGATTTCAGTCTTAATGTGAACAATGGGCCTGGTCAGCTCTCTTGGAAAGGGTGTTGAAGTCTGGTGTCATCTCTAAAGTAGATCCTCAGAACAGCTGACAAGTGGTTTGTTAAATTTGACCTGTGATGGGATTTGTTGTAGTGGCCCTGCTCATGCTTTAAATTACTGAGAGTTTGTTCACACACACGACCTGAATAAAAGCAGCATCCTCTGCGCATGCTTTTTCATGTTTGGAAACGGTTTCATTCAGTGAGCCATAAAACTGGTATTTTGTGGTTGTGTTGTACTTCTGCTTCAAAGCACTGTCACACTGGATGTCAATGAGCTCCAGTTGGGTGTCTGGTAGTGCTTTCTCATGAGACAACCTCCAGCTTAGTCTCAATCTTGCCAAATGTCTACTGTACAGTCGTGGCCAAACGTTTTGAATGACACACATTAATTTTCACAAAGTCTGCTGCCTCCGTTTGTATGATGGCAATTTGCATATACTCCAGAATGTTATGAAGAGTGATCAGATGAATTGCAATTAATTGCAAAGTCCCTCTTTTCCATGCAAATTATCTGAATCCCCCAAAAAAAACATTTCAACTGCATTTCAGCCCTGCCACAAAAGGACCAGCTGACATGTCAGTGATTCTCTCGTTAACACAGGTGTGAGTGTTGACGAGGACAAGGCTGGAGATCACTCTGTCATGCTGATTGAGTTCGAATAACAGACTGGAAGCTTCAAAAGGAGGGTGGTGCTTGGAATCATTGTTCTTCCTCTGTCAACCATGGTTACCTGCAAGGAAACACGTGCCGTCATTGCTTTGCACAAAAAGGGCTTCACAGGCTAGGATATTGCTGCGAGTAAGATTGCACCTAAATCAACCATTTATCGGATCATGAAGAACTTCAAGGAGAGCGGTTCAATTGTTGTGAAGAAGGCTTCAGGGCGCCCAAGAAAGTCCAGCAAGCGCCAGGACCGTCTCCTAAAGTTGATTCAGCTGCGGGATCAGGGCACCACCAGTACAGCGCTTGCTCAGGAATGACAGCAGGCAGGTGTGAGTGCATCTGCACGCACAGTGAGGTGAAGAATTTGAGGATGTCCTGGTGTCAAGAAGGGCAGCAAATAAGCCACTTCTCTCCAGGAAAAACATCAGGGATTGGACTGCCGAGGACTGGGGTAAAGTCAATTTCTCTGAATCCCCTTTCCGATTGTTTGGGGCATCCGGGAAAAAAGCTTGTCCAGAAAAGACAAGGTGAGCGCTACCATCAGTCCTGTGTCATGCCAACAGTAAAGCATCCTGAGACCATTCATGTGTGGGGTTGCTTCTCAGCCAAGGGAGTGGGCTCACTCACAATTTTGCCTAAGAACACAGCCATGAATAAAGAATGGTACAACACATCCTCCGAGAGTAACTTCTCCCAACCATCCAGGAACAGTTTGGTGACGAACAATGCTTTTCCAGCATGATGGAGCACCTTGCCATAAGGCAAAAGTGATAACTAAGTTGCTCGGAACAAAACATCGATATTTTGGGTCCATGACCAGGAAACTCCCCAGACCTTAATCCCATTGAGAACTTGTTGTCAATCCTCAAGAGGCAGGTGGACAAACAAAAACCCACAAATTCTGACAAACTCCAAGCATTGATTATGCAAGAATGGGCTGTCATCAGTCAGGATGTGGCCCAGAAGTTAATTGACAGCATGCCAGGGCGGATTGCAGAGGTCTTGAAAAAGAAGGGTCAACACTGCAAATATTGACTCTTTGCATCAACTTCATGTAATTGTCAATAAAAGCATTTGACACTTATGAAATGCTCGTAATTATACGTCAGTATTCCATAGTAACATCTGACAAAAATATCTAAAGACACTGAAGCAGCAAACCTTGTGGAAATTAATATTTGTCTTTCTCAAAACTTTTGGCCACGACTATGTCTGTGCAGCACTGCGATGTGGGCACATTCAGTGCGGCTGGCGTCGGAAAATCGTCGAGCGACCGGCTGCTCATTTGTCTGGAGAACAACATAAGTTTGGTCTTGAATGCGTTCACGTTAGAATACAGTCCATGCACAAAAACACCATTCAGATGGTTCAGATGCCCCAATATGGCCAGACCGAAAGCAAAGTCGCCCAGCCAATCTGTCTTTCAACTCGTAGAAGTCGTCAGCTTTACCAACCGTATCAAGGAACATACCGATCTCCCCTCTCAGTTCCCACACATGGCGAAATAATACTTTCCCCATGCTTAGCCAGGTCCTGCTGCTCTGACGATGGGTAAGCCCCCTTGCCCGTAAAAAGTTGACAAGTTTCACAACCACTTTCCAGCTTTAACACACTATTTTACACAGGGCTTCCTGGTGAATAATACAGTGAAGAAATATAAATTCCTCTGAGTTGGTGCTTTCTTCTCTTACTTTGTCTTGTAATCTTTTTACCAGTTAGATTTGGTGATCCGTCTGTTGTGACGTTTGCTCCATGGTTGATTCATTTTTTTTTAAGCAGGCAGACACCCTGTTAGCATGCTTGCTTGAAAAGTTACGATTGAGATTATGTTCCTTAAAAACGGCAACACTTTCTTGGCATATCAGACATACCGCCTTATGTCCAATATTAGTAAAGTATTTTGCTGTCCATTCTTCTTTAAACACACGACATTCAGAGTCCACTTTTCTCATTTTCGCAGAACTAATTTTTCACGTCAAAAGTCGCCAAGCAATGAAGTAGCTATGATGACTGAGCGCATTCTGAATCTGACTGTAGGCCCAAATACAGAGCGCTGCCAGGCTACAGCGCCATCTATTGGTGGTTTGTATATCATGGAATGAGTTATTTTAGGGCAAAAATCGTAATTTAAATATAATTTCTATTTAAATGTCTCACGGGACGGATTGAAGTGTCCGGCGGGCCGTACTTTGCTCTCTCTTCCCCCCGGTCTAAGGCCAACGTCGCCCTACACCCTTAAAGCTGTGAAGGGGTGTTTTAATGGCCTAGGTGTCTGTGTGAACCAGAAAAGCACTTTGTTATGCATTAATGAATGATATTAGAGCTTTACGTCCTGTGGCTGTCCCAAGTGGCACCCTCTTCCCTTTTATAGTGCACATATTTTGACTAGAGCCCTATGAGCTGTGGTGAAAAGTAGTGCACTATAAAGGGAAGAGGGTGCTATTTGGGATGGTTCCAGTGTATGAGGTGGCCATATGGAAAATGAAGGCACCGAGTCCACCCTTGGTACGTCTTCTCCAATCTTGTTAGCTGACATTAAGCCGGCACACATGAGTCAATTCGATAGGTACCAGGAATTGACTGGAACTTAAAGGCCCTGGCATCTTGACTTTGCTTAGTGTGCGTGCTAGGGGTGTGAATGATTAAACGTTCATGTTTTGAGAAAATCGCTAACTGAAAGTTTAGGGTTTTTTTCTTCACAAAATGTAAATGATAAAATAACTGCTCCCGATCATCAAGAGCAAAAGTGAAATGCCTAACGCAACAATGCTGTACTGTTAGTAGGAGATATCCATCATCCAAATGATTTGCCGCAGATATAAAGTGCTCAGCATGCTATCGTTGTTAACAGTTGGGAAAATGGCAGAGAATGGCAAGCAACAGCTGTGAAGTTCAATATGGCAATACTTTGAGATGTTAAATGAGATGGTGGTGAAATGCTAACTTTGTGAGGTGGAGTTGAGGTACAGTAATGGTAGTGCAGGTTCCTAGCCATCTGAAAGCAACGCACCGTGACACCCAGACCGTTGCTGGCAGCAGCGCAGGCCCCCAACAGACATTAGGAGACAGCTTCACACGAAAGCTGACCGTATCTGACGGTAAATAGAACTTCATTGTCCCCCCCCAGTGGTCATACAGTGTGCGCTTGCATGCCTGTAGCCCTTCCACTTTGATGTAGGCCCTACATAGGGAATGAACGTTCAACTATAGATGCTGATGTCTGTCATTCCTCTCTGCAGGTACAACCTGGCCATCGGCAACGACAACGACCGCAGTCTCTTCCGCAAGCTCAGACTGAAGTACGCCGTGTTTGACGAGGGCCACATGCTGAAGAACATGAAGTCCCTCCGTTACCGTCACCTCATGGCCATCAACGTTAGTTTACCTAACACTTCCTGTCTCTGTCTGACGCTCTCACTTCCTGTCTGGATCTGTGTCCCCAGGCTGAGCACCGGTGGCTCCTAACTCCCTGTGTTTACATCTCCCTGACTACCTGTCTCTGTGTGTCCCCAGGCTGAGCACCGGTGGCTCCTAACTCCCTGTGTTTACATCTCCCTGACTACCTGTCTCTGTGTGTCCCCAGGCTGAGCACCGGTGGCTCCTAACTCCCTGTGTTTACATCTCCCTGACTACCTGTCTCTGTGTGTCCCCAGGCTGAGCACCGGTGGCTCCTAACTCCCTGTGTTTACATCTCCCTGACTACCTGTCTCTGTGTGTCCCCAGGCTGAGCACCGGTGGCTCCTAACTCCCTGTGTTTACATCTCCCTGACTACCTGTCTCTGTGTGTCCCCAGGCTGAGCACCGGTGGCTCCTAACTCCCTGTGTTTACATCTCCCTGACTACCTGTCTCTGTGTGTCCCCAGGCTGAGCACCGGTGGCTCCTAACTCCCTGTGTTTACATCTCCCTGACTACCTGTCTCTGTGTGTCCCCAGGCTGAGCACCGGTGGCTCCTAACTCCCTGTGTTTACATCTCCCTGACTACCTGTCTCTGTGTGTCCCCAGGCTGAGCACCGGTGGCTCCTAACTCCCTGTGTTTACATCTCCCTGACTACCTGTCTCTGTGTGTCCCCAGGCTGAGCACCGGTGGCTCCTAACTCCCTGTGTTTACATCTCCCTGACTACCTGTCTCTGTGTGTCCCCAGGCTGAGCACCGGTGGCTCCTAACTCCCTGTGTTTACATCTCCCTGACTACCTGTCTCTGTGTGTCCCCAGGCTGAGCACCGGTGGCTCCTAACTCCCTGTGTTTACATCTCCCTGACTACCTGTCTCTGTGTGTCCCCAGGCTGAGCACCGGTTGCTCCTGACTGGCACCCCTCTGCAGAACAACCTGCTGGAGCTGATGTCGCTGCTCAACTTCATCATGCCCTCCATGTTCTCCAGCAGCACCACGCAGATAGCCAAGATGTTCTCCATGGTAAGGTCAGGTTTAGGGTTGAAATATTTCGCTTTCCCCAAATTCCCAGGGTTGGAAGATTTGAAGACAGTCTGAACATTCTCGTAATCTGGAGGAAATAAGCAGGAAATCTAATATCCTCCAACCACGATTTATAGACAAACTGGGAGTTACCGGAATTTTGCAACACTAGTCAGGCTGGCAGAAGCTTGGATAGAGCGGATGGGGATCAAAACTGGGTTTCAAACCAAGCTTGTACCACACTCAGACCAGGGCCTGTCTTCGCAAAGCGTCTGAGTAGGAGTGCTGATCTAAGATCAGTTTTGCCTTTTAAATCGTAACAACTAACCCTTGATCAGTGCTCCTACTCGGAGACATTATCATGCCAGGACAAAAACCTGCCAACTTCAGCTTTTTACCACCTTATCTTTATCTGAAAGGTACTTTTTATTTCCGCCAACTGAGGTAATCATGATTGCGGTATTATGTTTAAAAGTCCCACCAACGCCTCAGTATAAAATGTCTCCATTCATCTTACTGGCTTTGGCCCTCATTAAATCATGAACATTCTTATCTGACATCAAACTCCTCAGTCACAATACATTTTAATGCATTTACTCTCTCCATATAAATTGAGGTATTTTGGTCCTTGAGCTGTTCATGCTTGTCACAGTAATGCTTTGCCTTTTAACCATTTAATATTTTGTTCTCGACTTTGACAGGTAAATATTTAAAGGCCCTTATATTTAGCTTAAAAATGATGGGTAATATGAATGCGATTTGTAGTTTATCGGTCTTCAGCCAAAATAGCTGGTGGGGACTTTGAAAAGAGAGAGCGATGGTGTGATCACATTGGCTGGTGATGATACATTTACTTCAGTATTACACCTAATATTTATCCAAGGAATAATGCACGATTATGCAAGCTGCTGCACTAGTCCTCTTCTCCTGGAGCCAGAAGCTATAGGTAACAGTATCTTGGACATTTATGTTGAGCATGTTTTACTACGATTATTCCTAGTTAACTGTCTGCTACTATTAAAAAAACAGTTAGCTTGCTGCAAAAACATCACAGCTATCAATGTGCATGATACTGTATCTAACAAAGCAGAGTGATGGTAGGAAACAAAGATGAAACATTGATGAAAAAAAACGACTTTTTCAAATGCTCCTACAGAGGTCATCCAGGTCAGATTTGCATGTTTTACATGATTTAGAAACCTTACAATTTGCTATTTCCAACGCACATACAAACTCTCAGGAAGAGGGCATGCGCTCTGTTTCAAAGTGGAGCGGCAGGTAGCCTAGTGGTTAGAGCGTTGAGACAGTAACCGAAAGGTTTCTAGATCGAGTCCCCGAGCTGACAAGGTAAAACTCTGTCGTTCTGACCCTGAGCAAGGCAATTAACCCACTGTTCCCCGGTAGGCCGTTATTGTAAATAAGAATTTGTTCTTAACTGCTTAAAAGTTAAATACATTTTTAAAAAGGCACCTTTTTTTTATGACAGGTTCCCATGACACTCAAGTTGATGGGAAAAATATTATATTTCATTATTCTTACTATAAAATATGTGTGTTGACTGATCAGCAGTACGTAAGTGTGTCGTAAATTTAGTTTGAACAAACTATTGACTTAATTTGGTGGTCATGTTTCCTGTAGACCAGGGTGTCCATGACTCGTTCCTTTTGTCTTATCGTTCTGAAGACCTGCCTAAACCAATTCAGAATGTGTATACAATGGATTTATTCAAATAGATGCACGCCCCTATTCCCACTCAGCATGCGGGGAGATATAAAAGGCTTAGAATGTGGGGGGGAAATCATCCCCTTTCACAGGTAACATACCAACGATGCTGTCTAAATTAGGTATTTGTGAATACGGACCTTGGTCCCACTCTTCATGTTTAGTCAGACTCGTACTGTAGAATGTGTTTTGATGGTGTTTATATTTTGATCTGTGGTAGAAATCCTATGAGGAGCAGAGTAGTTTCGAGAGGGACCGCATCTCCCAGGCTAAACTCATCATGAAACCTTTCATCCTCAGACGAGTCAAGAGTGAGGTAAGGACTCAGTGACTGGTTAAACTTAGAAATGTTGGATGGTTCACAATGTTACATTTTAAAGATATCTGTATGGGGCGGCAGGTAGCCTAGTGGTTAGAGCGTTGGGCCAGTAACCAAAAGGTTGCTGGATCGAATCCCCGAGCTGACAATGTCAAAATCTATTGTTCTGCCCCTGAACAAGGCATTTAACCGGTAGGCCGTCATTGTAAATAAGAATTTGTTCTTAACTGACTTGCCTAGTTAAATAAAGTTTAAATGTAAGTGTGCGTGTCTCAGGTTCTTAAGCTGCTGCCAGCGAAGGAGGAGAAGTTGTTATTCTGCCCAATGAGTGAGAAGCAGAAGCAGCTTTACCAGACCATGGTGGACAAGTTCAAGAAGTCTGCCATCGGAGAGAGTACGTACTGAACTGTAGGGGACTCTAGGATGAAGTTTCTCCTAAGTACAGATCTAGGATCAGTTCCCCTCCCTATTCCTAACTCCAACCATTAGTGGGGAAAATGTAAAATTGACACAAAGTCAGGATCTAGTGGCAGCTTCACCCTACTCTGCATGTTACAGCAGTGCCGTGACAAATTGGTGCCTCGTAACTAGCACAATGTGATAGCAGATGAGATAACGGATGAGATAACAACGCTTCGTGTGGTCGGTGTCTTACATCCTGTGTCCTCCGTTTAACTAAACTGTTTCTCTCACTCACTCACACACACGGGTACCGTTGTTGCCAAAGCAATGCAATTATAGTACAGTAAAGCAATTGAATAGATCAGTTACATTAATTTATACATTTAATTCTGTTCAATACATCTTTCACCTACCCACTCGCTCTCATTCTTTCCACGTGTGTAGAGAGAGAGCTGTGCAACGTGATGATGCAGCTGAGGAAGATGGCCAACCACCCTCTGCTCCACCGACAGTACTACACCACAGAGAGGCTGGAGGCCATGAGTCTCCTCATGCTCAAGGTTGTTGCTTCATTGGCCATTTTGTGTTTGTCTGTTCAGGTTTATTCAGTAAATAATAGATAAAAGTCCCTCTCCTACGTACCCCTGTTGTTACCACTCTTACCTGTTAAATCTGCTCTCTGTTTATATTCGTCTCCTGTTTCCTCTCTCTATAACTGTTCTTTATGCCCCCACCCCCCCAGGAGCCGACCCATTTTGATGCGGACCCAGTGCTGATCCAAGAGGACATGGCTGTGATGTCTGACTTTGAGCTCCACAGGCTGTGCCAGCTGTACTCGTCCCTGGACAAATACCAGCTGGACAAAGACCTTCTACTGGACTCTGGGAAGTTTCACCTGCTCCAGACACTACTTGCCACGCTCAAGACCAAGGTAATGAGAGGAAGAGGGGGAGGGAGGATAGAAGAGGGGGGACCATGCTTTAGCTCCGGGTGAAATGTCATGGTCTCTTCACATCACTGAATACAGTCCTGATCTGTGCCTTGCTGTGCTCTAATAACAATAATACATGAGATTTCTATAGCGTTTTTCAAAGACTTAAACATGCTGTCTCTGCAGGGAGACCGAGTAGTGCTCTTCAGTCAGTTCACCATGATGCTGGACATCGTAGAGGTTCTGCTCAAACACCTGGGCCACCGCTACATCAGACTGGACGGCTCCACGCCCATAGCAGACAGGTGAGCTTCAGTTGGGTTCAACTCCATGGCTTCCGTCCAACATTGTATGTAGTCTTTTGGCAGAGTGTGTAACTGGAGCCATGGTAATTCATCACATAAAGCTCCTAACTGGCAGTGGCCAATATTCAGAGACTGATGTTAGTGTTGTAGTAGTGTATGTAGCGCTGGTACAGGAAAAGCAGAAAGCCATTGTTCTCCCCGGGCCCACCTGTGTTTGGTGCAGGATCGTGCTGATTGACGACTACAACACGGACCCGGAAATCTTTGTGTTCCTGCTGTCGACGCGAGCCGGAGGCCTGGGTATCAACCTGACCTCGGCCAACGTGGTCATCATGCACGACATCGACTACAACCCTTACAACGACAAACAGGCTGAGGACCGTTGCCACAGACTAGGGCAGACCAGGTGAGAGACATGAGAACCAGGGGCCAGGGTCAGGTGAGACAGTTCCCCCCCCCCCCCCCCCTACTGACCCTAACCACATAATGCAGACGGAAGGAAGGAAGGAAGGAAGGAAGGAAGGAAGGAAGGAGAGGGCTGGGCTGCATTATTTGGTTTGGGTCAGTAGTGAGAGATGGCTTGCTTAGAGACAAGTCTCTAGAAGTAGTGACGATAAGAGTTGCCATGTGGTCACACAAAAAAACCTGGCAAGTTATGAGACAATACTACTGCTAAGGGAATGGACTCTTGTGATGAATGACTGGTGGTCAGTGTCTGTCCATGTCCTCCTACAGGACAGTCCAGGTGATGAAGCTGATCCAGGAGGACACCATAGAGGGCTGCATGCTGCAGCTGGGTCAGAAGAAACTCAAACTGGAGCAGGACATGACTGCTGCCGAGGAGGGTAAGGACCTAGCATACATACAGACGCCCGCGTGACTCTCACTCCCACATGCTCAACCCCGTGTCCATGGTCTCTTCTTTATGTAATAAATCAGTATCACATGTTGAGAAATGGAATCATCACTTAATTGTTTCGTGTCTGTACCCAGGTGACGAGGGCACCATACCCGAGGACATGGCCTCTCTGCTCAAAGCATCACTGGGCCTGTGAGGATCTGGGGGATCCAGTCTGGAGCATCACACCCCAGGCACCACCGATTGACTGAAACTTGCCACTGATACTTGAATCCTCCTTCTGGAACTTTGTGGGTTTCCCTGCTCACACTACCCATGAGACATGACTGAGACGTAGCTGTGCACTTCCAACAGTCTGGAATAGAGATGATATGAATGTCTTGAATGGATTGTTTGCCTCTGCTGACAGTGTCGTTGAGGCCATAGGCCACTCTGCTCTGTGCAGAACCTGGAGTGTATTCATTAGGAACCAAACGAAAGCAAAAGGGCCAAAATGGGGAAGGACTAACCTGAACTTGTCCATTTTAAGAAATGCTCGTTTTTTTTGCAAATCGTTTCCTGCTGCAAAATATTTTGCTATGGTTGTGCTGTAAAACCCATGTCAAAGCTGTAACTTGGCCGTTTGTAATTTTTTTTGTATGTCCCTGTTGCGACATCAACTGGGTTTGTCGAAACATTAAATAAAGATTTTAATATTTATTTTTTGTTTCAATGGTTTATTTTAAAAGTACATTTGCAATCTTCATTTTGTCATGTCTGGCTATACTTCTACAGTAAGAAGGGAATAATCAACCCCCTTGTGCCTCACATCAGTACTTTCTGCATACACATTCCTCATTGCGGGGTAAGTTGTGGTTTGTGTTCAGTAAGCACGGAAATGCAAACGCATTTGAAACAAACATTTAAATGAGAATTGTTATTGGACCAATTCTAAGCTTCAGATCATTTATCCTGTTTTGTCCCTACTGAACTGGGCCCAGGTTTTAGAACTCTGTTGTAGGTCTGCTCTGGATCCACTTAGCGACGTTCGGGATGGCCTCCACCCGGTCAATCAGGCCACACAGGGCAGGATGGTCATCAGCAAAGCCCGGTCTCAGCACACTGAAGGTAGTGAAGCACACATGGCAGTACAGATCAGCCCAGGTCTCCTGCACCAAACAGAGTAAGGTAAGGTATGTCAGACTATGGTGGCCACATTGAGCAGGGCAGTTGGGGAAACTGACATGGCTTGGTCCCAGTTCTGTGTATGCTATCCTGTCAACTCAAACAGTACAATTGGCAGGTTTCCATTGACCCGGGTTTATTCTACAAAAGCAATGTCGCAACAAAGAAAACAATTGTGACGGCAGATGAGACATTTTCTAAAGATCTACATTTTTATCTTATGGAAACTGATTTTCAAATTATTGCTGTACACTTTTGAAGGTATGCGAGGTAACTCCACACTAATAAATGTAACATGTAAAGTGTTGGTCCCATGTTTCATGAGCTGAAATACATCCTAAAAATGTTCCATACGCACAAAACGCTTATTATTCTCAGATTTTGTGCACATTTGTTGACATACTAACAGGGATATCTCCTTTGCCAAGATAATCCATCCACCTGACAGGTGTGGCATATCAAGAAGCTGATTAAACAGCATCAATACACAGGTGCACCTTGTGCTGGGGGCATTAAAAGGCCACAAATGTGCATTTTTGTCACAACACAATGCCACAGATCAAGTTTTGCAGGAGCATGCAATTGGCATGCTGACTGCAGGAATGTCCACCAGAACTATTGCCAGAGAATGTTCATTTCTCTACTATACAGTAAGTCGTGCACCCCCACACCTTCCAGTACACTATACTACAGCATTTCTCAACTTTTACTTTACCAGTAAAGGCATAGTCCTCTCTTTTTAACCAGCTGATGTTTAAGACAAATAAAACTCACCACTAACTGAGCCTCTGTTACCTCCCTGTTGTGCAGTCGGTCTCTGCTGTCACTCTGTCTGTGTTTCTCCTTGTTCTCCAAAAAAGTGTTAAACATATCAAAATATATTTTAGGTTCTTCAAAGTAGCCACACTTTTGCCTTGACAGCTTTGCACACTTGGCATTCTCAACCAGCTTCACCTGGAATGCTTTTCCAACAGCCTTGAAGGAGGTCCCACAAATGCTGAGCACTTGTTGGCTGCTTTTCCTTAACTTTGCTTTCCAACTCATCCCAAACCATCTCAATTGGGTTGAGGCCAGGTCATTTGATGCAGCACTCCATCACTCTCCTTCTTGGTCAAATAGCCCTGGCACAGCCTGGAGGTGCGTTGGGTCATTGTCCTGTTGAAAAACAAATGACAGTCCCACTAAGCGCAAACCAGATAGGATGGCGTATCGCTGCAGAATGCTGTGGTGGAAATGCTGGTTAAGTGTGCCTTGAATTCTAAATAAATCACTGAGTGTCACCAGCAAAGCACCCCCACACCATCACACCTTCTCCATGCTTCACGGTGGGAACCACACATGTGGATATCATCTGTTCACATACTCTTCTTTTCGGTTGGAACCAAAAATCTAATTTGGACTCATCAGTCCAAAGGACCCATTAACACCGGTCTAATGTCCATTGCTCGTGTTTCTTGGCCAAAGAAAGGTAGTGGTTTCTTTGCAGAAATTCGACCATGAAGTCCTGATTCACGCAGTATCCTCTGAACAGTTGATGTGTCTGTTACGAGATCTCGTGTATGTGTGTATATATATATGTGTATATATGTGTGTGTGTGTGTGTGTGTGTGTGTGTGTGTGTGTGTGTGTGTGTGCTCACACTCACACACACACACACACACACACACACACACACACACACACACAGTTGAAGTCAAGTTTACATACACCTTAGCCAAATACATTTAAACTCCGTTGTTTTTCTCCAATTCCTGACATTTAATCCTAGTAAAAATTCCCTGGCTTAGGTCAGTTAGGAATACCACTTTATTTTAAGAATGTGAAATATCAGAATAATAGGAGTGATTTATTTCAGCTTTTATTTCTTTCATCACATTCCCAGTGGGTCAGAAGTTTACATACACACAATTAGTATTTGGTAGCATTGCCTTTAAATTATTTAACTTGGGTCAAACGTTTCGGGTAGCCTTCCACAAGCTTCCCACAATAAGTTGGGTGAATTTTGGCCCATTCCTCCTGACAGCGCTGGTGTAACTGAGTCAGGTTTGTAGGCCTCCTTGCTCGCACACGCTTTTTCAGTTCTGCCCACACATTTTCTATGGGACTGAGATCAGGGCTTTGTGATGGCCACTCCAATACATTGACTTTGTTGTCCTTAAGCCATTTTCCACAACTTTGGAAGTATGCTTGGGGTCATTGTCCATTTGAAAGACCCATTTGTGACCAAGCTTTAACTTCCTGACTGATGTCTTGAGATGTTGCTTCAATATATCCACATAATTTTCCATCCTCATGATGCCATCTATTTTGTGAAGTGCACCAGTCCCTCCTGCAGGAAAGTACCCCCACAACATGATGCTGCCACCCCCGTGATGATGTTCTTTGGCTTGCAAGCCTCCCCCTTTTTCCTCCAAACATAACAATGGTCATTATTATTATACCTTTATTTCAACAAGGAACACAGACTGAGACCAAGGTTTCTTTTACAGCTGGTCCCTGCGTATACATGTTTACACATACATACATACATTATGGCCAAACAGTTCTATTTTTAGCGCCTCCCGGGTGGCGCAGTGGTCGAAGGCTGTGCCACCAGAGATTCTGGGTTCGAGCCCAGGCTCTGTTGCAGCCGGCCGCGACGGGGAGGCCCAAGGGGCGGCGCACAATTGGCCCAGCGTCGTCCAGGTTAGGGAGGTTTTGGCCGGCAGGGATATCCTTGTCTCATCGCGCACTAGCAACTCCTGTGGCGGGCCGGGTGCAGTGCACGCTGACCAGGTCGCCAGGTGTACGGTGTTTCCTCTGACACATTGGTGCGGCTGACTTTCGGGTTGGATGTGCATTGTATCATCCCAACCGTGAAGAACGGGGGTGGCAGCATCATGTTGTGGGGGTACTTTGCTGCAGAAGAGACTGGTGCACTTGGGTTGGGTTGTGTTTCGTAGGACGCATGGCTCTCGACCTTCGCCTCTCCCGAGTGCGTACGGGAGTTGCAGCGATGAGACAAGACTAACTACTACCAATTACATACCACTAAGTTGGGGAGAAAAAAGGGGGTAAAAAGACAATTTAAAAAAGGTCATATTTTTGTTTCATCAGACCAGAGGACATTCTCCAAAAAGTACGATCTTTGTCCCCATGTGCAGTTGCAAACCGTAGTCTGACTTTTTTATGGCGGTTTTGGAGCAGTGGCTTCTTCCTTGCTGAGTGGCCTTTCAGGTTATGTCGATATAGGACTCATTTTACTGTGGATATAGAAACTTTTGTACCTGTTTCCTCCAGCATCTTCACAAAGTCCTTTGCTGTTGTTCTGGGATTGATTTGTACTTTTCGCACCAAAGTACGTTTATCTCTAGGAGACAGAACGCGTCTCCTTCCTGAGCGGTATGACGGCTGCGTGGTCCCATGGTGTTTATACTTGCGTACTGTTTGTACAGATGAACGTGGTACCTTCAGGTGTTTGGAAATTGCTCCCAAGGATGAACCAGACTTGTGGAGATCTACAATTGTTTTTGAGGTCTTGGCTGATTTCTTTTGATTTTCCCATGATGTCAAGCAAAGAGGCACTGAGTTTGAAGGTAGGCCTTGAAATACATCCACATGTACACCTCCAATTGACTCAAACTATGTCAATTAGCCTATCAGAAGCTTCTAAAGCCATGATGGAATTTTCCAAGCTGTTTAAAGGCACAGTCAACTTAGTGTATTAAACTTCTGACCCACTGGAATTGTGATACAGTGAATTATAAGTGAAATAATCTGTGAACAATTGTTGGTAAAATTACTTGTGTCATGCACAAAGTAGATGTCCTAACCGACTTGCCAGAACTATACTTTGTTAACAAGAAATTTGTGGAGTGGTTGAAAAACATGTTTTAATGACTCCAACCTAAGTGTATGTAAACTTCCGACTTCAACTCTCTCTCTCGCTCTCTCTCGATCGATAGATATAGATCTATCTATATCTTAACAGACACATCTCAACATCCACTGTTGAGTAAAAAGTACCAGTCAAAAGTTTGGACACTTACTCATTTCAGGTTATTTGTATTTTCTTTTTACATTTCGGATTGACTGACCTTCATGTCTTGAAGTAATGATGGTCTGTTGTTTCTCTCTGCTTATTTTAGCTGTTCTTGCCAAGAGTGTGCAAAGCTGTCATCAAGGCAAAGGGTGACAACTTTGAAGAATCTCAAATATATTTAGATTTAACGCTTGTTTTGGTTACTACATGAAGTGTTATGTCATCACTTTTATTCTACAATGTAGACAATAGTAAAATAAAGAAAAACCCTTGAATGAGTTGGTGTGTCCAAACATTAGGAGGACGGGTTCATTGTAATGGCTGGAATGGAATCTATGGAATGGTACCAAACATCCAACACATGGGAATAACTCTGTTCCATTGATGCCGTTACAATGAGCCCGTCATCCTAGAGCTCCTCACACTATTTAGATGTCTCGTGAGTCATGTTAACAAACCGATGTCATTGGCCAAAATTATGGGACTGAATGACAGTGGAGAGCCCCCCTCCTTTCAACTTACCGAATCACCCACTAACCACTCCCTGTCTCCCAAATGGCACTGGAGATGGTCCAGTAACTTGGGGGCGTGGCTTTGGAAAAGCATGTCAATCTTCTGTGTCTGCAGAACAAAACGGATCTCACTCAGATGAGCACTGTGAATCATGCAGAGGCTGAGCCCCACTCTGTGTCTGCAGAACACAACGGGGTTCTCACTCAGATGAGCACTGTGAATCATGCAGAGGCTGAGCCCCACTGTGGTTTAAACTAAAGTCACTATTAATGACTTGATTTCTTGGGATGGGTTTCCCTGACAAAAAAAACGTCTGTCCTGGAAAAAAACAAATGGAGATTCTCCATTGAGAATGCTATTTATTCGAGGAGTGGTCGTAAGTGTACAGTGTCCTAGACACAGATTGTTATGAATAATTGTCAAGTTGTAAGTCGCTCTGGATAAGAGCGTCTGCTAAATGACTTAAATGTAAATGCATTGTCAAACACTTCATGAACACACCTCTGGTCCAATCCAAAATGGACCACTAGACCATATGCACTTGTTGAGATCTGGGAGAATTAGCTAGTAGCTCTACCTTGCCCTCTGATAGGCTAGCACTAGATGGAGGTTTTCGCATATCAAATCCTCTCAGATCTTCATAACTGCATAGGGCATACAGTGCACTTGGAAGGTATTCAAACCCCTTGACTTTTTCCACATTTTGTTAAGTTCGATTTATTTTGAAATGGATTAAATAGAACATTTTCCTCAATCTACACACAATACCCCATATTGACAAAGCAAAAAACTTGTAGAAATCTTTGCACATTTATATATAAATGAAATACCTTATTATTTACGTAAGTATTCAGACCCTTTCCTATGAGACTGTAAATTGAGCTCAGCTGCATCCTGTTAACATTGACCATCCTTGATGTTTATACAACTTGATTGGAGTCCACCTGTGGTAAATTCAATTGATTGGACATGATTTGGAAAGGCACACTCATGTAAGCTCCCACAGTTGACAGTGGTGCATGTCAGAGCAAAAACCAAACTATGTGGTTGAAGGAATTGTCTGTAGAGCTCCAAGACAGGATTGTATTGAGACACAGATCTGGGGAAGGGTACCAAGACATTTCTGCAGCATTGAAGGTCCCAAAGAACACAATGGCCTCCATCATTCTTAAATGAAAGGAGTTTGGAACCACCAAGACTCTTCCTAGAGCTGGACGCCCGGTCAGGGAGAAGACCAAGAACCCCATGGTCATTCTAACAGAGCTCCAGAGTTCCTCTGTGAAGATGGAAGAACCTTCCAGAAGGACAACCATCTCTGCAGCACTCCACCAAATCAGGCCTTTATGGTAGTCGCCAGATGGAAGCCACTCCTCAGTAAAAGGCACATGACAGCCCGCTTTGAGTTTGCCAAAAGAAACAAGATTCTCTGGTCTGATGAAACCAAGATTGAACTCTTTGGCCTGAATGCCAAGAGTCACATCTGGAGGAAACCTGGCACCATCCCTACGGTGAAGCATGGTGGTGGCAGCATCATGCTGTGGGGATGTTTTTTAGCGGCAGGGACTGGGAGACTAGTCAGGATCAAGAGAAAGATGAACGGAGCAAAGTACAGAGAGATCCTTGATGAAAAGGTTCACCTTCCAACAGGACAACAACCCTAAGCACACAGCCAAGACAATGCAGGAGTGGCTTCGGGACAAGTCTCAATGTCCTTGAATGGCCCAGTCAGAGCCTGGACTTGAACCCAATCTAACATCTCTGGAGAGACCTGAAAATAGCTGTGTAGCGATGCTCCCCATCCAACCTGACAGAGCTTGAGAAGAATGGGAGAAACTCCCCAAATACAGGTGTGCCAAGCTTGTAGCGTCATACCCAAGAAGACTCGAGGCTGTAATAGCAGCCAAAGGTGCTTCAACAAAGTACTGAGTAAAGGGTCTGAATACTTATGTAAGTGTGATATTTCTAGTTTTATGAATTAGAAAAAAATGTATAGAAACCAGTTTTTTCTTTGTCATTATGGGGTATTGTGTGTAAGGGAAAAAACGGTTTAATCAATTTTAGAATAAGGCTGTAACGTAACAAAATGTGGAAAAGGTCACAGGGTCTGAATACTTTCCGAATTCACTGTAAGTGTCCATTTGGGATTGGGTGTCTGTGCCTTTCCTACTTTGATCTGTGGGTTGTCCTCTCTCCATGGGATTAAGAGGGTGAAGTCGTTGAGGGTATCAACCAGAGCGTCTGCCTGGGCCTCGGCTAGTTTGCTATTACCCACAAGCCCTGGGGGAAAAAAACAGTTGTTACTAAAGCACAGTGGCTACCGAGTTCCCAAGCATTTTATGTTCCTCTCTTGCCTTTTAATTTCATTAAATGCAAGAGGAGAACAGAATGCTCTGGAATATCCTCTACTTCTTGCTACTTGACCTGTTTCACCATAACAAGCTTATTAAATATATTGTTAGAGATCCAGTGCAGTTTCCTGTGTTGTGTGTATATATATTTCCACACAATAAGGCTGCAATAATACTGTGAAAATTCATGATAATGCCCTTTTAGTGTAAGAGCTGTTTGAAAAGACTGCCTGACATGTCACCCTGTTTTGGGGGGGGGGTGGGGTGGAGTTTTGGCCTGCCTGGAGTCATCCCCAGGTGGTAAATGATTTAATAGACCAATAAGAAAGTTCCAAACCTCTCTGCCAATAACAGCTAGTTTTCCCTCCCCCCACTCAGACTAGTCCAAGCTAAATTATTGCTTGAGAAATTGGTCTTGCTAAGAAGCTATTTTTCTTTCTTTTTCACAATTTTGATTGAAAACAATCGGATTAAGGTACTCGATTGTTAACCAGAAATTATTTGATATTGAGATAAAAATGTGCAGTAGGGGGCCTTTAAGATCTGAGATGTGCATGTTGGGGAATACTAGTCATTACTAGCATACAGTAGTTGGCTACCGTTGAAATACAGGATTATAATATAAGACACATCTCCGTCACTATGGAGGACTGAGCCTTCTGCTCCCTTGCCCCTAGTCTATGGAATGCTCTCCCTGGCCATCTGAGAGTCACTGCATCAATCTGAACTTTTAAAAACAGGCCATAAAACACATTTCTACAGACTCTTTCTTATAGTCCTAATCCTTTTAGCACCTAACCTATTATTGCTATTTCCTGCCTTTTATTCAAAATGTTTTTTGTTGTTTTTTTTATAATTATTTTTGCCTATGCAGAGCTTTGAGAACACTGTAATGAAAAGCAATTTACAATTTAAATGTATTAGGTTTATATTATTATTATTATTATTATTATTATTATTATATACCTGCTTCCTTTGCCAGGAACCGTGCAATGGCCAGACTCTGGGTCAGAGGGACCCCATTCACCTCTAGCACTGGGAGCTTTCCTAATGGAAAGGCTGAGAGAGTGTTAATAAGTATGCTGTTGTTCATCATCAACACTTCTAACCAGAAGATAGAAAATAACAGTGTTGTGTTCGAGACCACCTAAAGTCAGACCGATTCAAGACGGACCGAGTCCGAGTCAAGACCAGAAAAATGTGAGTCCAATTCAAGACCATGATTGTAATTTTGTCAAATCGCCACCATAAGAGGTAAAAATGTCTAATATTTCTGTGTTCATATTTCAAAAGAACATATGGATTCTTTATACATTCAGAATGGTGAAAAAATGCATGCTGGGGACAAATAGTCACTTAACAAAGGATCACTGACTCAAACGGGTCTATAATAGATAAAAAAAGACCAAACATGTTACAACTTCCCCCAGTCTCCCCTTACTAATAGTGAGTATGCAACTTTCAAACAATTTCCCAAGTGCAGTAATTTGTATTGTTTTTATTTCACCTTTATTTAACCAGGTAGGCTAGTTGAGAACATGTTCTCATTTACAACTGCGACCTAATGCTATGAGTAAAGTAAGTCCAGGTCCAGTTTCAATAGGCCAAAAGATATGTCATAAAACCCTTACAAAAAAAGATTGCCGTTTTGAAAATGCAGTAACGGCAGTTGACTGGTATTTTGGACGCAGTAATTGCAGAATAACTGCAGTTGAACTGAAGCTTTACTGCATTCTAACTGCAGTTACAATGCAAAATTACTGCAGTAAAAATACATTATTTTGGACTCGGTATGTGCCGCAAACTGCAGTTATACTGCACTCTGACTGCAATCTTTTTTCGTAATTTAAGGGTTGAGGATATTTTGACTAACGGTTTTAAGAAGTAACTGAATGGGAGCTGATAATTCTTAGTTTTTTTACTGGGCTGGTCTCTGGAAGAAATTAGGAGTATCTAGGTTTCCATCCAATTGACGACAGATTTTCATGCGAATATTCTAAAATCTGCATAAAGAAAATATGCCAATTTTCCCTCCAGTGGTGTGTTTCCACCAAACTGATTTGTACCGAATACAAATCTAAAGTTCAATGTGTTTCCATCGCATTTTCAACCTCGGTGTCGCCCCCCAAAAAAGGTTGCGTTAAATACCAAATATGCCGACTCTGGTCGATGCGCTCTAGCCAACAGCTCGCAGATACAGTGCAGGAATGGTAGTCTACATTATGAGATTGTGGATAAGAGCGAGAGTATTTGTCAAACGGCAGTCAAACATTTACATTTTAGTCATTTAGCAGACGCTCTTATCCAGAGCGACTTACAGTAGTGAATGCATACATTTCATGCCTTTTTTTGTTTGTTGTACTGGCACCCCGTGGGAATCGAACCCACAACCCTGGCGTTGCACACACACCATGCTGGCGTTGCAAACACCATGCTCTACCAACTGAGCCACAGGGAAGACAATTGCTGTAATTGCTGCCAAAGGTGCTTCACAAAGGACTGAAAACATCGACCATCATGTCACCAGAATTAAGGCCCTCGATATTTATTGGAAAGCAGCATCAAGGTCATAGCGTGCACTTTCAACACCCTGTCAAATTCATAAAGTACTTAATCTGTAGCCTAATAAACTGCATCGTTTCCGGAGTCCTAGTGGTAGGACCACACACCATATGGTTTGCTTCGATATAATGGTTATTATATTGAAACGACCCTGGGTTTATAAGCGCGGAAGTCGACTCTGTCGTTCATGCTGTTTCATTACAATATCATTATTTGCGCAAAAAGGCGTTTCCAACGCTATTTCTCGCATATTTCATTTTACTAACACAAAAAGATCCCACCATGTCTAATGAACAAATTATCCGTAGGAAAATTATAAAATTGTACCGAAACTTCCCTGTTTCCATCACTGCTGTCTTCATTTTTTTTAAATATATATATACGATATGACTTCACTCTCATGAAAACTGAGTAAAAATGTATCCGACAACGAGATTGAGACCGAGTCTCACTGGTTACAGACGTCAGTTCAACGTTTAGTGTTGATGTACATTTGCTTGAGTTGTAAACTAATGTGAGTTCAACAAATATTTCACCATGTTATTGCATTTAAGTTAAAAGTTGGGTGAAAATACTAAATTCCCTTACGTTGGTGACTTTTCCACCCTTGATTCAAACTTTCCCCCCAAGTTGGTACCTATAACACTGGAAATGGATGCCATACCAGGGTAAATAGGGTTGGGTTCATCAAGTCCATACAGTCGCATACCGATTTTTTTCTTATAGCTCCTCTATTAGCGCATAACTGCTCAGTAGCTAATTGTCTGTCAATGTTGTTGAAGTGGTCTGGTTACTAAACATTACCCACTCTTCTTAATCGATGGCCAGTCATTCCACTCTACCCGCCGATCCTCGAAGGCTATTCCAGCATAGGCAAAGATATACCGAGGCAGCTCTGCTCTACCTCGCATGTTGAAATAGGTGAGCTTGTAGGATTGCATTGTCATTGCTCCTGCTGAGTTGGAATGCAGTTTGAAAGATTATCCAGTACAATTCTGAGTGAGGATAAAGGTTCCACCCCTGAACTGAGACCTGGTGAACCATATGTGTATGAATAAGGCGAATTCAGAAAAAACGAAGTACACACCCCCTCATAGAATATTCACGAGTTTATTAAAAGCCTAGGTTGGCAGCAAAAACAATGAATTAGACTGTGTGAGTGTGACAGGAAGATACAAATACTCATGTTAGCTAAAATGCAGAACTTATCCTGAAGTTAGCATGCCAATAGAACAAACTCAACTACAACTGAACAAAGTTGGCTTGCACATGAATGAAGATGGTGCCGACAGACACGACAGCTCTGCTTCTAGCTCCTAAGCAACTTTGCAGTATTTCTTTTTTTTGGTGTTTTATTTCTTACATTAGCCCAGAATGTTTTTTGTGTTATTACATACAGCCATAAATAACTTTTGGATATCAAAGCGGCCGTAACTCACAAGCATTACGACCTGAAATACAACTTTCCCTAATTGGATCCTTAGGACAATTGAACTTATGCCAGAGGCTGCTCCAAGACACAACCGGCGGAGAAGAGGTATTCAGAGTGGACTTCTAGTCCGACTCAGGAGGCGTGCACACCATCCACCACTTCAGAGTATATTACTCGCTAATGTTCAGTCCCTGGCCAATAAAGTAGACGAGCTCAGGGTGAGGATCTCCTTCCAGAGAGACATCAGGGAGTGTAACATACTCTGTTTCACGGAATCATGGCTGTCTCCGGCTATACTGTCCCCGGCCATACAACCAGCTGGATTCTCGGTACATCGTGCAGACAGGAATAAAGAACTCTCCGGGAAGAAGAAAGGCGGGGGTGTATGTTTCATGATTAACTACTCATGGTGTGATTGTGATAACGTACAGGAACTCATCAAGTCATTTTCTCTACCCGACCTAGAATACCTCACAATCAATTGCCAACCATATTACCTCCCAAGATAATTATCTTCGGTTATAGTCACAGCCATGTAAGCAGATACCACGACGGCCCTCAAGGAACTACATTGAACTTCGTGCAAACTTGAAAACACATATCCTGAGGCCGCATTTATTGTAGCTGGGGATTTTAAGAAAACAAATAGGGAAACCGCTACCAAAGTTCTATCAACACATGCCTGTAGTACTCATGCATTAAAAACTTGACCATTGTTACTCCCCCTTCCAGGATGGCTACAAGGCCCTCCCTTCGGCAAATCAGTTCACGACTCCATCCTGCTCCTCCCTTCCTATTGTCAGAAACTCAAACAGGAAGTACCCGTGCTAAGGTATATTCAATGCTGGTCTGACAATCGGAATCCATGCTTCAAGATTGTTTTGATAACACGGACTGGGATATGTTCCCGGGTTGCCTCTGAGAATAACATTGACGTATAGAGACGGACACGGTGACTGAGTTCATCAGGAAGTGTATAAGGGATGACAAAGTGGAGTCGCAATTCAACGGCTCAGCCACGAGACGCATGTGGCAGGGACTCCAGACAATCACGGATTATGAAGGGAATAGCAGCCATGACACGGACACCGACGTCTTTCTCCCGGACAAGCTAAACACCTTTGCCCGCTTTGAGGATAGCACAGTGCTACCGACACAGCCCACTCCCTAGGACTGTGGGCTCTTGGTCTCCGTGGCCGACGTAAGTAAGGCATTTAAGCGCGTTAACCATCGCAAGGCTGCCGGCCCAGACTGCATTCCTAGCCGCGTCCTCAGAGCATGTGCAGACCAGCTGGCTGGAGTGTTTACGGACATATTCAGTCTCTCCCTATCCCAGTCTGCTGTCCCCACTTACTTCAAGATGTCCACCATTGTCCCTGTAACCAAGATAGTCATTTAGTTCAGTTACCTTTGCTATCGCCCCATAGCACTCACTTCTGTCATCATGAAGTGCCATGGGAGGCTAGTTAAGGATCATGTCACCTCCACCTTATGTGACACCCTAGAGACACTTCAATTTGCATACCGCCCCCAATAGATCCACAGACGATGCAATCGCCATCACACTGCTCTATTCCATCTGGACAAGAGGAATACCTATGTAAGAATACTGTTCATCGACTATAGCTTAGACTTTAACACCATAGTACCCTCCAAGCGCATCATTAAGCTCGGGCCCCTGGGTCTGAAACCCCCCCCCCCCTGATGGGCTGCCCCCAGGTGGTGAAGGTGGGAAACAACACCACTACACTGATTCTCAATACAGGGACCCCAGAAGGGTGCATGCTCAGCCCCCTCCTGTACTCCCTGCTCACCAATGACTGCGTGGCCATGCACACTTCCAACTCAATCATCAAGTTTGCAGACGACACAACAGTAGTAGACCTGATTAACAACAATGACGAGACAGCCTACAGGGAGGAGGTGAGGGTCCTGGCGGAATGGTGCCAGGAAATAACCTCTCTCTCAATGTCAACAAAATGAAGGTGCTGATCGTGGACTTCAGGAGACAGCAGAGGGAGCACACTCCTATCGACGGGACCGCAGTGGAGAAGGTGAAAAGCTTCAAGTTCCTCGGAGTACACATCACTGACAATCTGTGTGGTGAAAACAGCACCTCTTCAACCTCAGGAGGCTGAAGAAATTCAGCTTAGCCCCTATTACACAATTGAAAGCATCATGTCGGGCTGTATCACCGCCTGGTATGGCAACTTCACCGCCTGCAACCTCAGGGCTCTCCAGAGGGTGGTGTTTCTTCCCAGCGCATTTTAGTCAATGCCACTCCAACATTGCTCATCCTAACATTTCTTAATTCCATTCTTTTACTTTTAGATTTGTGTGTATTGTTGTGAATTGTTAGATACTACTGCACTGTTGGAGCTAGAAACACAAGCATTTTGCTACACCGATAAATATGTGATTGTGACCAATACTATTTTATTTTAAAGTGGCCTGTTATTTTCTCCAGCACAAAGTGTACCTGTGTGATGATCATGCTGTTTAGTCAGGTTCTTGATATGCCACACCAGATTATCTTGGCAAAGGAGAAACACTCACTAACAGGGATGTAAACAAATTTGTGCACAAAATTTGATAGAAATAAGCTTTTTGTGCGTATGGAACATTTCTGTGATTTTAATTTTATTTCAGTTGATGAAACACGGGACCAACATTTTTTACATGTTGCGTTTATATTTTTGTAAAGTTTTTTTCTGCAGTGTCAAGTGGAAACATAAGCAACCCTGTTATACTAGCTAGTAGTAGCTAGTGGAAGTAAGTTAGTCCCAAAGCTACCAGCTACAGTCAGATTTCTCCATTAATTGATGTAGCTAGCTTAACTAGATATTCTAGCTGGCAGATGGTGCTTATTGACTGAGTAATAATTAACTGCAATTACTGTAAATGTTTAGCTGTCTGGCACTTTGCATAGCTAACTTAGCTATTGCTTACACATCTAACACAACAATATCAATTTAAGCTACAGTCATTGCTTGTGTGTGTGAGTTCTGAATGTTCCCGCAGGAGAAGGGCACAGTGTTGCATTTGAGCAGGTCATCATGAACTTCGTGTAGGTGCATCAGCCAATACAGTAAGTTAAAATAAGCCTTTTAATTGGTATGGGTATACTGCACAAACATAATTTCCTGCTCACTGAGAGGCAGATGTAGGCTATTCTCTTCAGATGTGAACACGACTATTGGCCTACTTCTCTGAATGTGTACATACCCCCTGTCTGAGGGGCTGATGATCAGTTATACGGAGCCAGTCTGATATTACTTGATTACTGATTCCCTCCCCCTTATCTCTCTCTGTATTTCTCTCTCCCTTTCCCCCTCCCATTCACACACACCCACAGAACCATTCACACAGTTCAGGCACTCAGCCCTATCCAGTGGACATGATGCTCTCAAAGACCTGCTCTACCGCTTCCTACAACACCCTGATGAGAAGCAATAAGACTGGCCTCATGACTGTCTGCATATCTCTCTAACCTTGCTGTACCCTACTGTACTGAGACAATATGACTGTAGAACACTTTTACACTATTTTAAATGTATTGCTCAACAGTCATTATTGACCCCTCCTCTCTCTACCATACTCACAGTTCACTCACTGATGGTGTGTAGGCTGGGTGATGGCACCTGCAGGCCTGTTTGAGGGACAACTGGACAGAACATCTCAGAATGCTTGGACCTCAGCTGAGACCGTTCTTTCTGTTCCCGTCCTTCAAAGGAAAGCCCCTTCTTTACACTTGCGGTTAGGCATGATGCTCTCAAAGTGTCTCTCTCATGTTGTGTGTTATTATCTATAGATGTCTCCAAGACACTTTCAAATAGTTTGCCTGTGAATGGTTGTCCACTGTCAGGCTATTTACTTGTAACCTTTTTAAAATACTGCTCCCCTCTCACAGAACTGCCCTGTGCTCTCTCTCTCTCTCTCTCTCCAGGATACATGAGGTTGAAGTTGCTTTGTTGATGGCACCCCTTCATCCTAAGTTCTGCTCACTCTTGTTCAACTACTCTTTGATTAAATCAGTTTAATTCAATGTTTAAAATGTGCTTCAAGTGTGTTTTTTACTGAAAGTTGACAAGGCACTTTATGAATGGATGTGGGTGTGGGGAGAGAGAGTGGAAAGATGGGTTTGGTTGAAGAAACTAACTCTCCCCTGACCTCCCCTCCTTCTCTTGATGAGTAACAAAAGTGAATGTAATTGCTGCATTTTGACCTGGCGATCCAAAATCGAATCAATTGTAATATTTTATAAGTTAAAAGCAAAACAAAATGAGATTTCATGACATTTACTTTGTCTTTACACATCTATTCACGACTTGCCAAATAGATTCACAATCCACTTCAGCTAGCATTGCCTGTTTGTAAATCTTAAAGTAAAGCACTTTGGATGAAGTGTGAAAATGTGACAGGCTGTATTATTATGCTTGCCTTAACAGATTAATCCTGTAGGCCACTAATATAGTATAACCTAAATAAATTGTCATTACACTGTCTCACTGGGCCTTTTCCAAAGAGGTCTAATGTGAGAGGTTTGCTGCAGCTCTGTATGATTATGGAGTAGAATGAAAGAGATTCATAGCCAAGGGCCCGAACCTACTAGTCTGGCTAACACCTAAACTCGAAGTCCTTCTGACTTCAGAGTCTGGAAAGGCTCCATGATGTTGTAGGCAAGATATGTCAATAATGAAGAGGGCTTTGCTTTTTACTGATTGGTTCTCCTCTTTCTCACTCAAACACCCACAAGCAGAGCCACACACAGGCCCCGATCGCCCCTTTCCAATACAACTGTTGGATTTTCAAATCCAAACAACGAGAGGTCTCAACCCCTCAGACAAAAAAAATAATTTGAGAGAACCAATCAATGTGTCCGCACAATTTTTGAGCGAATATTGCATTAACAAACAGCCTCCTGTCCAGACCAGTGAGTCAGAGCTCTTCCTCACTTTGTGGTCACGTGGGTCGCGTCAGCCAGGCTACAAACCTACAGGCACAACCAACAAACACTTACACATAAAAGTTATGGCGAGGGGCGGAATGTAGGTGTGTGCATTCCTCGAAGCGCACGGTAGACGCGCAGTGCAGATTGAGGATCACTGACCAGGTCTCCCTTGTTAACACAAAATAGTAAAAGCAAAACTGATCCTCTATTTGCTCCAATGAAGATCATTAAAGAAGGCTGTGTGGCCAATGATGAGAGTTTATGGTGAGGCAGGAAAAGCCAGATCCCGATGTGTGTGTGTTCTCATCATTTCTGGACGGATGTGATGTATGAATTACATTAAAGAACTAGAAAATAAATATCAGCACTTATCCATAGCGACTTACCAGAGCAATTATGTTTATGTGCCTTGCTCACGTACACAGACAGATTTTTCACCTAGTCTACTCTGGGATTAGAAAAAGCGACTTTTTGGTTACTCGCCTAACACTCTTAACAGCTAGTCTAGCTGCCGCCCCTAGTTACTTGAAACCCCACATTTCATTATATTATAGCACTGCAGTGGTCGTTTTTAAGTGTACCTCCACGAACAATAGTGGACAGACAAGGCCACACAAAGAGTAAGAGATAAGAGTAAGAGATTATCAGTGGATAATTGAAGTACCCAAAAAAGCCACTAGATGTCACACTGACAGAGATAAAAATAAATCGATAGTACAAGTCATATTATAGATGTATCTCTACTAGAACACGTGTTAAATGTAGTGTTAGTACATGGAACCTATTCTCTCAAGAAGCGAGCAATACAACCGTAAAATGACGAGAACAGATACAACAATATAGAAAATTAAGAAGACAACTAGATGCAATTAAAGGCTACCTAAGGGCAGATTTCCATGACACAGGTTAGGTCTAGTCCTAGACTAAAAAGCCCTTTCAATCAATAACCTCCATTGATCTTGATTTTAGGCTCAATCTGTGTTTGGGAAACCAGCCTTAAATCCATTAGCAGCAACAGAAATATTACACTGAGTAGGTCTAGGTAAGGACAGAGCCATAGTGGGGCAAACTATTCTCCAACTTGGCACTAAAATTACCATTACATTCTCATTCATCATTTAGTTTTATTGTGGCCATGGAACTTTTGGGCCACCATAGCACCCACCAAATTGATGTCAAACACCGTACGAGAGCTTTTTAACCCAGTCTCTACTTTTAGCGGTGTACACTTTTATCGTTAGGATATCCTGTTGGAGCAGCAAGAACATTTTGGTACTGTTATTTCACTGCTGCTCTTTAATTACCTGTTACTTTTATCTCGTATATGTTTTTTTGAAACAGCATTGTTGGTTAGGGGTTCGTAAGTAAGCATTTCACTGTAATACCTGTTGTATTCGGCACATGTGACTAATAACATTTGATTTGAAGTTGCAAATAGGTCAACCTATATGGCTCATTTTCATGACCAGGGGCAAATGAGCGAGATTTACTACATTTAAATTAGGAATGGGATTGGTGCGTTTTACTCTAGGCTAAAAAAAATAAAAAAATACTGGGAAATGGGCTTTATGCTCACGTTACCCTTTGAAACTGCAAAATCCATCTGTCAACTTTCAGTAGAGGTGGTAGCACATGACTGCCATCTAGTGGATTAAAAAGTGGACAACAGGGGTATTCTGTGCATGGGTCTTTCTATATACTGGGATACAAGTTCTTGTAATAGAGCTGCTACAAAGTCATTCAAAATAATTAGCCTTTTTATTTTCATGTGAATTCATTAAGATAAAGAATAAAAATATAAACGCAACCTGTAAAGTGTTGGTCCCATGTTTTATGAGCTGAAATCAAAGATCACAGAAATGTTCCATACGCACAAAAAGTGTATTTCTCTCCAATTTTGTGCACAAACTGTTTTACATCCCTGTTAGAGAGCATTTCTCCTTTGCCAAGATAATCCATCCATCTGACATATGTGGCATATCAAAAAGCTGTTTAAACATCATGATTATTACACAGGTGCACCTTGTGATGGGGACAATAAAAGGCCACTAAAATGTGCAGTTGTCACACAACACAATGCCACAGATGTCTCACATTTTGAGGGAGCGTGTAATTGGCATGCTGACTGCAGGAATATCCACCAGAGCTGTTGCCAGGGAATTGAACATTCATAAGCTACGAACACAATTGCATTTTATAGATGGTAATTTGAATGCACAGAGATCCCATGATTATCGTTCCATTCATCCGCCGCCATCACCTCATGTTTCAGCATGATAAATGCATGGCCCCATGTCGCAAGGACCTGTACACAATTTCTGGAAGCTGAAAATGCCCCAGTTCTTCCATGGCCTGCAAACTCGCCAGACATGTCACCCATTGAGCATGTTTGGGATGCTCTGGATTGACGTGTACGACAGCATGTTCCAGTTCCCGCCAATATCCAGGAACTTTGCACAGCCGTTGAAGAGGAGTGGGACAACATGTCACAGGCCACAATACAACAGCCTGATCAACTCTATGTGAAGGAGATGTGTCGCGTTGCATGAGGCAAATGGTGATTTTCTGATCCACACCCCTACCTTTTCTTTAAGGTATCTGTGACAAATAGATGCATATCTGCATTCCCAGTCATGTGAAATCCATAGATTAGGGTAGGGCTGCCCAACCCTCTTCCTGGAGATCTACCGTCCTGTGGGTTTTCAGTCCAACCCTAATTTAACACACCTGATTATACTAGTTAGCTGCTCAACAAGACCTTAACTAGCTGAATCAGATATGCTAAATGAGGGTTGGACTGAAAACCTACAGGACAGTAGATCTCCAGGAAGAGGGTTGGGCTAAAAACCTACAGGACAGTAGATCTCCAGGAAGAGGGTTGGGCAGCCCTGGATTAGGGCCAAATGAATTTATTTCAATTCACTGATTTCCTTATATAAACTGTAACTCAGTAAATCTTTGAAATTGTTCCATATTGCAATTATATTTTTGTTCAGTATAGATACATTCAATAAAAAGTATGAGTTGAATCAACCCTTTCTCATGCTTGGTCTTCGCAGATTGGCAAAAATCGGGTAACATAAAACACTACCTTTCCTTACATTTATGATACTGCTGTTTGTCGTTATATCATATACTAAGCATTTAACATTTCAATTACACACTGACCTTGATCCTGTGAAATTCCTGGACATTGCTGTTGGACTCTTTTGTATGGAGATCTCTAAAGTGTACTGTAACATTTCCTATCTCCCTATGTTACGGTGTGAAAACAATTTTCATGGGCACACATATCCAAAATAATATATGTGATTGAGTAACTTCAATACGATTAATAAAAGAATATTGAAAAGGTCGTTAACAGGGTTCTTCAATAAACATGCATAATAGTTGTTTGATGCGTATTTGATGTCTAGCTGTTTAGTTATGTGGAGACATTATCCCGCAACATTGTCTGATTCAGGAAATAATTTTCTGAATGACACTCAAGTGATAAAGAGCTTGTGTGATACTGCATGAGACTTAACAACAGTCAGAGTGCAGGAATTTATGTTGTTACAGCAGTCAGGATAATTAGCCTTCTCCATGGACAACATTAAATCAAGATTCCTGAGGTAAAATTACTGTCCATGTATGTTTTGATATTTTGTTTTCCGAGTTAAAATGGAGCAATGGGGAACGTGAAAACGGCTTGATTAGTTGTTTTTCAATATAAAACCACATAACAACATGATATTTTGATGTTCAAATGTGAGTGGGCTTAAATATGGAACGCCTAGTGAAGTGCACAGACAACACTTCCTGTCCTTTCAAAGCAGGCCACCCTTCTAACTCCATTCTATGAATCTATTATCCATTACTTCATTGATTAAAAGCTGCCCATACCGTGCAACAGTACCAAGAAAGGGTCCGATTTCTCAATTATAAGATTTAGTGTGCATTGACTTATTAATGAACTGCTGTTACCGTAAATGGTTCGCTGACTGATATATCCTAGCTAACCTAGCTAACCATTGGTAATCTTATTAAATGATCCTATACAGCCAAAACAACAGTATCTATTGCTAGACGAGAGATACAGTGCATTTGGAAAATATTCAGACCCCTTGACTTTTTCCAGATTGATGAGTGGGGAAAAAAATGTAATCAATGTACACACAATACCCCATAATGACAAAGCAAAAACAGGTTTTTAGAAATTTTAGCAAATGTATTAAAAATATACAAACTTAAATATTACATTTACATAAGCATTCAGACCCTTTACTCAGTACTTTGTTGAAGCACCTTTGGCAGAGATTACAGCCTCTAGTCTTCTTGAGTATGACGCCACAAGCTTGGCACACCTGTATGCTACAAGTGCTGCCCAAATTGCGACATAGGTCTACTCACTTGTGATTTGAAACAATCCGCAAAAAAAATATGAAGAAGCTAACGATCCTCTGTTGCTAAGTCATGCTCTCTGGTGAAGTATTTTGAATGATTTTGATTTATTTCTGTAAAGACAGGAGTTACACACCGCCTATGGTAGCTGATATTCAGAGTTTGAATTGCCAAAATGATTAGTCTTACGTCTTTGTCAGGTATCAGGACTATAAAGCCAATACAACATCCTGTTTAACAAATGGTAGGCTATCACATGGACAGGCATTAAAGAGCATTGTGGGCCGACACTGTATAGCCTATAAAAAAAAAATGTTTTGCCTAGGGTGGCATATTGGCCAGGACTGAGACTGTGTGAAGCTGCATGAAAATCATATGCAAATTTATATCAAACCGTTTAGAAATATTGACCCTGATGACACACATTGGCCATTTTATTTAACAAAAAAAAGACCCACATACACTACAATTCAGCCATATTTGACTGCCTTTACACGAGTAGTTGTAGCTAAAAATGGGTCAATTAGGGGCAGATAAAGGGGAGGGTCAATGAAACCAACAATGGAAGTATTTTGTAGCGAATTCTGGGGGTAGCCTCGACCGGGACTCGAACCCATATCCAGCAACTGTCAAGCCAACACCTTAATTGCATGCACACGAGTAGCTAGCCAGCCAGCTGTTGCAAGCCAATTTTGTTCAGTTGGGTGAGCCTGGCTCCCAAGTATGCCCTCCCAGGTCCATCCGTGGCTGCTCCCCTGCCCAGTCATGTCAAATCCATAGATTAGGGCCTAATTAATTAATTTCAATTGACTGATTTCCTTATATGAACTGTAACTCAGTAAAATCATTATAATTGTTGCATGTTGTGTTTATATTTTCTTTCAGTATAATTAACTACATGTTTTGTGAGGATTGATACATTTTTAGTTTTAGGGAAAATCAACTGACATTTTAACGTGGAAATTACAAAACTTTAGAAGCCTTTTAAAACCTAGAATACATCTACAAGTTTGCATTTCCTGCTGTACAGGACATTTCATCTAACAACAGTGTGATCAAATTAAAATTCTACAACTACTGTATATACATTCAGAGAAGTAGGGCAATTGTCACAGTAATAGTCGTGTTCACAACTGAAGAGTATAGCCTACTTCTGCTTTTCATTGATCAGGAAAGGATGTTGGTGAAGTATACCCATACCAATTAAAAAGCTTATTTAACTTACTGTATTGGCTGATGTAACTACATCAAGTTGATGATGATCTGCTCAGATGCCATACTGTGCTTTTCTCCTGAGGGAACAATCAGAACTCACATACATCAGCATTGTCTATATCTTAATTGGACATTGTTGTATGTGTAAGCAATAGCTAGTTTAGCTATGCAAAGTGACAGATAGGTAACCATGTACGGTAACTGCTGTTCGTTATTTCACAGTCAATAAACACCATCAGCCGACAAAAGAGCTACCTAAGTTAGTTAGAGGAAGTCATGGAGAAATCTGACGTTTCTGCAGCAGGTAGCTCTGGCTGGGCAGCATCATCTTGTAGCAGGTTCAAGGTCTAACTTATTTCCACTAGCTACCTTTACGAAAAAAAGAGTGCAGTATAACTACAGTATGCTGCAAATACTGCGTCTAAAATAACACTTTTTTTTACTGCAGTACTTTGCAGTGTAACTGTAGTTTGAGTGCAGTATAACTGCAGTTATTCTGCAATCACTGCATTCAACATACCACAGTCAACTGCAGTTTCAAAACTGCAATCTTCTTTGTAAAGGTACTACTAGCTAGCATGACTATAGCCAGTAACCAGGTAGGGCTAGCTAGCTAGCCAGCCTGCCAGTGAGTCAATAGCCAGTTAGTGCTAACTAGCCAGCTATAACAAGCCAACTTTGTTCAGATGTAGTTGAGTTTGTTCTATTGGCATGCTAACTTCATAATAAGTTCTTCCTCTTAGCTAACATGAGTATTTTATCTTCCTGTCACACTCCCA
Source organism: Salmo salar (assembly GCF_965601325.2). Lineage (NCBI taxonomy): Eukaryota > Metazoa > Chordata > Actinopteri > Salmoniformes > Salmonidae > Salmo > Salmo salar. Next base: position 39,905,230 of record NC_138314.1, read on the forward strand.
CAGTCTAATGTAGATGTACTATTGTAAAGTGGTTGTTCCACTGGATATCATAAGGTGAATGCACCAGTTTGTAAGTTGCTCTGGATAAATAAGAGCGTCTGCTAAATGACGTAAATGTAATCCATTCTTTGTGTTGCCAACCTAGGCTGTAGACACCCCCCCTAAACCTCTGGATATCCTATGAGGGGGTGTGTACTTCCGGGTATGAACGAAAAAAAACTAAAATCTAAAATGTAATACATTTCGTTGATATTTTTTTTCCATTATTTCCATGTCCAATTTTGACACTATAAAAAATAAAACAAGCTGTTTTTCAATTCTCTGTTTTGATTCGGAAATCAAAATAACAAAACATACACTGACCAAGAATGAACTTCATAGCCATTGAATTATACCGTGCATTATAGGGAAATAATGCTCTCTCTAGAATGTCCTTCAAGCCAATCAGAAACTAATATTCAACAATGCCATGGTATACATTGGATACTCGGTTTCCTCTCATCAATAACTATTGAACCAAGCATGCCATTACTACGAAAATTGTATATTCTGAATCAGGGGTGGATTGAGAACAATCCACACCTTTTTTTATTGAAATGTAGATCTTATTTACGAGCTATTTAAGACTGAAATCTGGGGGGGGAAAGTGGCATGCATAAGGTCGAGTAACTTCGAGCACGATTTGGCAATTCATTAGCCACTCATACACTATCGGCTACCTAGGCCAGCAATTTAAATTCATCTTGGGGGTTTGTGGGTCATTAACAAAGTGAAATGTTTTCCCACCAACATTGTGCTGATATATTTCAACAAATGCCTGTGCAGGGGAATCTAATTTGTTCTCGTTTTTTTTTTTTTTGATGATAGACATATTTGTTCCTGGAGTGGACTACATGGGGAGCCAGCTTACGTTCTCAGTGCTGTCTATCCCTCTCTAGAAGGACAATATGCAGGATAGAGATGTAGATGATTTCAAAAAGGAATTTAATACCACTTTACAATCCATTGGTTGTAAGGAAAATGTGTCCTCTCCCAACACCAAGATATACACACAAGTTGACACAGGGTCAGCAGCAGTGCAGATCCCCTGGATGGAGAACAATTTTGGAGGGTTAGGTGCCTTGCTCAAGGGCACAATGTCAAGAGATGGTACATGTGATCAATGACCAGCAGCCTTCCACCTGACAGTTCCAGTCCACTCCCATTTTTGTGTTGCCTGGCCCGGGGCTTAAACCAGCAACCTTCCAGCAGCTGTCCTGCCTCTCCAGCCTCTGTTTCTCAATCCTGGTCCTGGGGACCCAAAGGGGTGCACATTCTTATGCTTGTCATAACACTACACAGCTGATTCAAATGATCAATATATCAAGCTTTGATGATTTCATTCAGATGTGTAGTGCTAAGGCAAAAACAAAAATGTGCACACCCCTTTGGGTCCCTAGGAGGACCAGGATCAGGAAGCACTGCTCTAGGACTCTTACAGGAGTAATGAATGGGTCTGCTGCCATGACTACAATGATTCAGACCTAGGGCGACACAAAAATGGGTGTGGAACTGAACTGGCAGCTGGAACTCTCCCATGTACCATCTCCTGACATTGTACCCACGAGCAAGGCACTTAAACCCCCCCCCCAAATAAAGAGTTTTTTAACCTTTGAATGTCAATTATCTAAAATCTCATCAACTTTGATTTTTTTCATATTCGCATATGTTGTAGTTTACCTATTTTACATAATCTGAGGTTTTTGTGCCCGACATTGGTTGAGAGACACAACTTGAGTGCAGGATTGGTGTCATTTCAATCATAGAAATAAAATAATTTACAGTTTAACTTCTAATTTCTACCACAAAAATGGCTGCCGGTCCACCCACTGTCGAATGTCAATTTAAATGGTCATCTCTATTCTATTATCTATATTTCTAGGATTTCAATAGGTTTCCTATGGAGGATTGACTGTATATTGTAAAACAACAGATATTCCCATTCAAGTCAACATTCTCTGATGTGTGGTCCTCCAACCATCTTTGTGGTACCATTTGAAAGTCCAAATTTATATTTGATTACCATTTTGTACAGTTATCAGCCAAAACATGAAGGGCATGTTGTCTCAGCCGATGGTGGGCACGTCTCAAAACCTCAGATTATACAAACCCCCCCTCAAACACAAAAACAAATGAAGATACAAAAGCGAATTTTACCGCGTTTTTAGATCAGCCTAATTGACATTTAAGGCTACAAAATGAAATTTAAAAAAAAATATATGTATTTTTTTTTTCAATAATGTATTAAACAGTTTGACAACCCTGTTTCGAAGCTTTAAATTATATCAACCTTTTCCTTTATGTCTTGAATGTTTTTTCATTCAGGTCCAAAGAGTCACTTACTGAGCACTTCTACAATGGGTACATATGTATGGAAGGTTTCGTTCAAATCGAAAGGGGTGCTGTCAAGAAGTGATTGAAATCAAATGGATTTATCCTGATGGTGCATGTGAATTTAGAGCATGAAAAAAATATTATATGGCAATATTTGTTGTAACTGATTCACCTGGAGATGGCCAAACAAGAAATAATTGTTGTGTTCATTACTGAAAAAAAACCTGAGACGTGAATACTTTTGTTCATCTACTTTATTGGTATGGATTTCTAAGTATATAATAGATACAGGAATAAAGAAAGGCTGACCAAGGCCGGGATTCAACCCCGAAGCACGTTGTAGCTCGCTTGACATTTAAGGTTATTTCCAAATTAGCGGACATTTGCAGCTATTGCCGATAATGTGATCTCTGTCAACTGAAACTGGATCATTGACTTTAATGGCGACACTCCAAAATGCTCTTTGTATTGAATCCCGGCCTTATCCTAAAATAAACACCAATTATTGATACAGGCCAGGGTTGGAACACGTCAACATTTTGACTAACACTCTTATTATTGTCAAATAAGAAACGCTTGTGCCCCCCCCCCCCCCCCCCCCCCCCCCCGTTGCACAATGTTTTGCTACGGTGTGCACTAATGAATACGACCCAGGTGTATTTTCGATCCAAAACCTTATGTACTAGGAGAGTACCGTCCACACCTATAGCCTGTTAAGTGGGCGTCACATTCAGAGCTGTAAGTGAAGTGCAGAACCCCTTTCTTTAGCTGACAGCTGTGTGAATGAGTTCCTCGTTCAGGGAAGACCAAACATCTTCCTGCCATGTCATTGTAAAGCACATCTCTGTCCCAAACCTCAAACAGCAGCTGATGACCAAACTCCACTGAGCCAAAGTTGTACGTGGCATTCCATACCGGATCATTATCATCCATGACAGTATCTGTTTCCTCATACATGCCATTGTACCATATTTTAACATAGCCATCAGTCTTTGTGAAGGTATCTGCTCTCAAACCTGCAGCTCTGTGGACCATTACCCTGAGAGTCCCGCGGCCTGCCCGTAGAGGACAACAGTTGTGATCCAGGTTAGGGGCCGGGGAGCAGGTTTTAAATTCCCCCTGGTCTACAGGAAGCTTGTTCTCGTCAATGTACTCTGCCACCATGCTCCTCAGGTTGGCACTAACCTCTGGATCATCAACCAGGTTGTGCAGGGGGAATATAGCATAGGAGACCACACCTGGATTATCATGCAAGCTGTTCATCCAGCTATGGTATGCTTGGGATGGGTCCTGATGGTACAAGATATCGGGAAAATACTTTTCCCCTCCTAGAACCTCAATCTTGTGGGTCATAAACCCCTGGTAGAAGCCCATGCTCATGTTCCCCTTTAGGAGGTCGTCACATTTGTTGGAGAAGGACGCGTTTGCTGGGAGGAAGCCTAAGGCCATTTTCAGCTCAACATTTAAGCAGGTCTTTATCTCGGACTCTGAGAAGCCCTTCAGGGTGGCCAGGCAGGTGCGGAAGGCAGTGACGCGCCTCACCCTACCACCCAGCTGCACCTGACGGATGTAATGAGTGCCGTACGTGTCGATCATCCGCCGGTACAGCAATTTGCTCTTGTTGTCAAGCCCCTGTGGCAGTCTCTTGAGATGTTTAGCAAACTCAGCGCTGAGGTCCGGATGGTCTACCAGCCTGTAACTGGAAAATCAACAACGGGGCATGTGGATCTACATCAACCCCTTTTCATTGACAATACTCAGCCTGGTCCCAGATCTGCTTGTGCTGTCTCATGCCAACTCCCATGGTCATTGTCATGTTTGGCATGACACTCACCATAGGTGTTTGCTATAGAGCACTAACAGATCTGGGACCAGGATAGACGATACTGTATACTGCAATGATTAGTGATTCAGTAAGTTGTCATAATGTTGTCATATGCGTTGTAATAATTCATGCGAATAGAACGACACAGATTAACCTTAGCATAGATATTTAATCTATTTAGTGACATTGAGATAGATTAGTTTATAGAAAACAGCTGTCAACAATAAAGCCCTTCCCTACCTGTAGTATGTACAGCTGATCTCATGGGTGGCAAAGGTGGCCTTGTCCACACTGTGCTGGGATCTGGCAAACTTGGCCATTTCGGAGCGGCTGCCCCCCAGCACTGCCTTGCCATAAGTCTCTAGCCTCAGGTCCATACCCCAGTTGTTGTTTATGAGGGAGCTAGAGCTACGTAGTAGGGAGTCCACTGAGTGGTGCAGGGCACTGGACAGCTGCTTGCTGCAGCTGCTCAATGGACGCCAGTCCAGCACGGCAGAAGGCAACCTCTGGACCTGTCCCTTCTGGAAGCGGTTCTCACAGAGAATACATGTGTGGTTGTCAGACAGGTGGGCTTTGACGTTGATGACGTAGGCCCCTTTACGACGCATCCTGACCACATCGAAGCCCTCCCCTGCCAGGTTGTAGCCGGGCACAAAGGGGGCTTTCTCACACTCTGACCCCGATCCAGTCCTACAGGCTCTGCTGCTGGGCATCTGCACCAGGACGGGCAGACTCAAGGTATAAAGGAAGAGACTTCGGAATGCCATGGCTCCTGGAATTTACAGAGGTTATTATCAGGAATGGAAAACTTTCTTGTACTGCAAACAGTCTACATTCTTTAAAAAATCTAAATGCCTCCACAATGCAATGGGATGTTGAGTGATGTTTCACGACATCTTCTAAATCAAAACATAACTATTTTAATATTTCCATAGCCCCTCTGCCATAGCCCCTCTGCCATAGCCTCCCTTCCATAGTCCCTCTTCCATAGCCCCTCTGCCATAGCCCCTCTGCCATAGTCCCTCTGCCATAGCCTCCCTTCCATAGTCCCTCTTCCATAGCCCCTCTGCCATAGCCCCTCTGCCATAGCCTCCCTTCCATAGTCCCTCTGCCATAGCCCCTCTGCCATAGTCCCTCTGCCATAGCCTCCCTTCCATAGTCCCTCTGCCATAGCCCCTCTGCCATAGCCCCTCTGCCATAGCCTCCCTTCCATAGTCCCTCTGCCATAGCCCCTCTGCTATAGCCTCCCTTCCATAGCCCCTCTGCCATAGCCTCCCTTCCATAGCCCCTCTGCCATAGCCCCTCTGCCATAGCCCCTCTGCCATAGCCCCTCTGCTCCTTCTAGAAAAGTGTTACAAATAACATACATTACATACGGATTCACAAACGGGGCAAAGATTACCAAAGATCAAAGATAATATACAGTGTTGTTGTATATTGTTCTACACTTGTTTTGTGTCTAAATGAGGGCACACCAATAACCTCCTCCACACTGAAAGGCTAAGTGGAGCACAGAATCTCACTGCAGCTCTGCCTGCAGCTGTAGTGGAAATAGAACCGTGCACACTCGCCGAAACGCACTCCTACCTTTAAATCATCCAACTGTGTTTGTTTTCGTCTCACCCGCTCTTCTCAGTCAGCAGTAGTGCTTTGCCTTTGGAATTTCACGAGACCTGTCTTCTCTTGTAAAAACTGCCTGCTTCTGCACAAAATGTTGTTTTGCTGCTTCCTCCTGACATCCATAAGAAACTATGAACCGAATAACACTTGGTCCTATATCTGGTTCTGTGGGGAATGCTTCTTCGCTGTGCTGAATGTCAAGGCCATTGTGTGGCTAAGGGACTTCCCCTTCTCCAGGCCTCTCTTCCTGAGGTTGGTCAGATTTCCACGGCTGAGTGGTTTTGTTTTGATGTGCACAAGCTGACAGTATGAATCCCAGATGAGTGTGGGGGAAGGTTTTCACAAGACTCAGAGTGGCATGGGCATTCTGCCTCTTTACAGGAAGCTCAATGTGTGTGTGTGTGTGTGTGTGTGTGTGTGTGTGTGTGTGTGTGTGTGTGTGTGTGTGTGTGTGTGTGTGTGTGTGTGTGTGTGTGTGTGTGTGTGTGTGTGTGTGTGTGTGTGTGTGTGTGTGTGTGTGTGTGTGTGTGTCTGTATGTGACTGTATATTTATGTCTGTCTGTGTACTAACAACAAAATCAACTCCTTGTCCTCAGCTTCTTCATTGTCTTTTTATGTTCAGGGGGAAATTAGGAAGGCTTTATTGAGGAAGATTTAAGATGATATGTGTTGTGGTAGCAAATTAGGCAATTGTATTTTACAAAAATAAAATAAAAAATTACAATGATGAGTCTCACTTAGAGTCTTGAGAGATTATACAGTTTATCAAGATACATGTGACCTGCTTTGGTTACATGTATATTCATGTATTCCACTTCCCCACCACAATACTTTAAGGAGAATAAATATTCTGAGGGGACTGCGATGTCTGTCAAAACACGCTAGAGGTCACCAGACTATAATGTCCTATAGTGAACCCTTGTTGGCGTCTTTTAAAGTACAGCTGTGACATTTGACAAGATGAGTAACTTCAATGAATATTGTGTTAGTTGTTTTATTTTCATGTCCAAATCATACACAAATTAAAATGTTATAACAGAAAACAATAACGCTATTGAATCATAGTAGATTTCAGTAAAAACATTCTCAATGGAAAGCATGAAAGCATAACCACAGGATAAAAATTTAACTAAAAACATCAAAAATAGGTCAATAGATTTTTTTCACCCTTTTTGCCATACATTCATTAACAGTATTGTGTTGTATTGTTTTGTATTGTGTTCTATTGTATTGTGTTGTATTGTATTGTATGGTGTTGTGTACTAATGTATTGTGTAGTAAAACCCTGGTGAAGGCAGGAAGTTGGTGTCTTTTACTAAATAATTTGCGTCGCAGTAAATTTGTGCATTTTCCACCTTATACCTATCCGGTATTTTAGATTATTGATCGTAAAGGGAAAGCAAGCATGAGAGGTTCATTATACAATACAGCACAGTTATCTCAAAGCTGTTTTCTTCTTAATATGTCAACTGTGTGGAATGTGGTCTCATGGCAACAGGGTCTGGGTCATTGTCTCAGAGCCCTGCTCTTCTTGACTCTCCACACCTCCCTCACTCTGCCCCTCGCTGTGGATCTCCTCATATCCTCTCCCCCTCCCAAACCTTGAGACCCTCCTCCGTCTCACCAGCAGCACAGCCCCAACCACCACCAAGGCAACCAAGCAAATTACTCCAAAGGCCACACCAGACTTCTGCCCCCCTGTCATCTGTCCCGAGGCTGGATCGAACGCCTGCACCATACTCTGGATCTCTGTCACCTTGGCCAGCTTCCACATCTTGGTCTGTCCCACCCTGACCCACGCCCGATCTCCCTCGGTCATCACAGCCACCGTGTTAGTGGCAGTCATGCTGATCAGTGGAGGACGAGTGAAAGGTGGCAAGCGTACAGGCAGCAGCTGGCCACCTGTGAACAAGCCAGACTGGACACAGTAGAGCACCTGGCAGCCATCACTAACAGTAGCCAGGTGCTGGCTGAACTGGGGAGGGCAACGGGGTTGATCCTGTGCAAGGGGGTTGTTAGACTGGCAACTGAACAGGCCTCCAAAGGGGACTGAAAACCTGGTGGAAGTCTCATAGTCATTGCTCAGGCAGATCATCAGACCGTTGGACAGAAGCTTCATTTGAATGTTGAAGTTTGGAGGGCAGCTCTTAGTTTTGGTCAGAGGGTTCAACAGGGATGGGCTATAGAGTCCCCCAAAGAGGTATCCTGAGTACTCTGGGGTTGCCTCATTGGTGGAGCACCAGTAGGTGTCAATGCGAGCGGAGCGGACATGGTAGGCATCTCCACAGACGTTGTCGCAGCAGGTTAAAAGCAGCCAGCAGCCATGGCAATGCCTGTGGCACTCATACGTGCTGTAGCTCTCCTCTTTCACCTCAGAGCGTAACAGGGTGGCTTTGTAGGGCTGACCACATGAGTAAGAGCCTGTGTCTGGGTTCTTCTGTGCCAGGGCTTGGCAGATTGGGTCTGCATCCCCAGTGAGCATGGTGCACTGCTGAAACACCCCACCGAAGCTGAGGTTGGTGGCCGGACCCTCGCAGGAGCTGTCGTCCATGTTGGCTTGGAAGTTGAAGTTCTTGGAGTCTGGTTTAACGCAGCCAGGGTGTGTGTTAATGCTATAGTAGCGCTGGATGGCCTGACTAACAGACAGTGCCAGTTTGCCAATGGTTGGTTCAGGGAGATCGGGGAAGGTCATCCGGTTGAGGAAGTAGTGCAGAGGCAGTCCTGCCCGGTCGATGCCCACCAGGTTGTTCTTGGTGCTCTCTTGCCACTTCTGCAAAGTGATGCCTGGGTAGAAGGGAGCACCACCATGGCTCTGTATTATGGAGTAGGTGATGTTGCCCTGATAACTATGTGACTCGGATGTCTCTTGTGCGTCCTTACTGCCAATGTCAAATTTGACTTTATCAAAGAAGTTAAGACCTGCCGATGCCGAAACAGAGAACTTTGCCGTCTCACTGTCGGACACGTAAGATGAACGGAGATAGTCCTCTTGCACTAAGGCGGCCCCTGCATCAACACTGGTTATCACATGGGTTCCATAGTCCAACACCATCTTCTCAGATAAATACGCTGCCTGTCGAGTCTGGTTGTTTTCTATTGCATCTGCGATCTCCTCAGCCTGGTGGGCAAAGCGGCCATCCAGAGTGAAGTCAGGGTGAGCCTTTACCGTGTATAGGAAGTTACGCACCTGGAAGGGAGCAATCAGGTTTTTTTATTTCACCTTTAACCAGGAAATAACCTTGAGGTTAGGTGTCCTCAATTGCTAATCTAGAGATCAAACTATACTAAGATAAGGAACACTATCTAGTACTGACTGTTCAGAAAGCCTTAAAGGAACAGGATTACTGTAATAACATGACATGGATACATGGATATTCCACTCTCTCTTTTTAAAAATCTATTTTCAAGGGAGACTTACTACAAACTATGTCAAAACATAAATGATTTTATCATTGCCGAGATGAATGTACATGACATTAAATAGATAAATAATTGTTTAAAAAAAGTACTGTTTCTTTATGGAGAAACTCACTTGTACACGAGCGGTGACAGAGCTCCCTTGGACCTGGTGAGTCTTCACCCGCTGATTCTCAATGGAGAACTTCGCATTGAGCACGGAGAGGAAGGACACGTCCGAGTTGATGGAGAAAGACGTAGAGCTGCGCTGTTCCAGCCAAGTGTTGATGATCTCAGAATTGGTCTCCACACCAGTGAGCTTCTGTGGGATGACAAAAACCTCATCCGGGATGAGGTAGAATCCGTCCTCCGTGGTCTGGCACTGGGAGAAGCTGAAGTTCATGACTCGTCCCATGTCCATGTTCCTCAGGTTGTCCCATCCCCCGCCTGGGAGCACCTCCAGGGCTGGAATGGACAAGTTGGTGCGGCACTTACGAAGTCCATTATTCGGAGGAGTGAGTGGGTGAGGGACACACTGGTGGAGCAGAGAGAGTATTAGCAAGGTGAACGCTGTCAGACCCAGGGCTATGTCAGATGCCATAGCTATGTCATATGTGGGTGCTGTGAGAACAAGTTGAAAGAATATGATGATTCTCAATAGCGGATGTGGTAATAGTAGGTTTCGGTCACATTATCAGTGCTAACTTGACTTTCAGTTTCCTCAAATAAAATGCAGAACAATCACAACAGCTTTCAGATAAGCCACTGCCAGTCTGAATAATTGCCTTATTTACTGGTAAAAACTTCCCCTTTCTGAAAGGTGTATATGTGTGTGTGTGTGTGTGTGTGTGTGTGTGTGTAAGTTGCTATCATCTAAATCAATTAAGTGAAATTTAACTTACACTAAAAGCAGATAATGATACCATCACAAAATGTTAATCATTCTGAAAAAAAACATAGTACCTCAGATTGACCATCATTAAATTGACCATCATTATGATCAATCAAGTCATGCACAAGCATATACAGTCAGGTCCAAAATGACTGGCACCCTTGATAAAGATGAGCACAAAAAGACTATAAAATCTAGAATACAAGTACTGAGCTATATTGTATGCAAAAAAATGGGAAATTATATTATTTTATACTAATACAATTGTATACGGAGTGGCTTTCAGGGCAAGTCTCTGAATGTCCTTGAGTGGCCCAGACTCTGGAGAGACCTGAAAATAGCTGTGTTGCGATGTTCCCCATCCAACCTGACAGAGCTTGAGGTTTCGTTCTTAACTGACTTGCCTAAAAAAATACAGGTGTGCCAAGCTTGTAATATCATACAAATGAAGACAAAGGGTCTTCAACAAAGTGCTGAATACTTATGCAAAAGTGATATCTCAGTTTCTTAAAACTTGTTTTTGCTTTGTTATTATGGGGTATTGAGATAGATTGATCAGGGACATTTAAAAAACAAAACAATTTTAGAATAAGGCTGTAGCATAACAAAATGTGGGAAAAAGGAAGGGGTCTGAATACTTTCCGAATGCACTGTATAAGCGCCCCATACCTACTGTAAATTATGGTGCTGGATATTTGATTGTATTGGGCTATTTTGCTTCCACTGGTCCTGGGGCCCTAGTTAAGATCAACAGCATCATGAACTTTACCATGTACCAGGACATTTTAGCCAGAAACCTGGTTGCCTGTGCCAGGTGGCTGAAACTTGGCTGCAGGTGGGTCTTCCAGCATGACAATAACCCCAAGCACACATCAACATCCACACAGAAACGGTTAATGAACCACAAAATCAACATTTTCGGACTTGAACCACATTGAAAACCTGTGGTATGAATTGAAGAGGGCAGTCCATATGCGCAGACAAAGGTTATCAAGGATCTGGAAACAATCTGTATGGAGGAATGTATCTGTATGGAGGAATGTATCTGTATGGATCCCCCAATATGTTCTCCAATCTCATAAAACATTTTAGAAAAAGGCTCAGTGCCATTATCCTCACAAGGTAAGGTATTAAAAGGTATTGAAAACTGGGGTTCCAATAATGTTGACCCCTCTCTTTTGAGAGTATTACTTCTCTTTCTCTGAGTAATGTATAATTTTCCCTTTTTTATGAGCACACAATAAAGCTCAGTATTTGTATTATGTATTTTATACATACTTTTTTGCTCATCTTTATCAAGGGTGACAATAATTTTGGACCTGACTGTATATCTGTCATTGATTGAAGGACTATAGTTTATATAATGGTCTAAAGTCTATGCTGTGTGTTTACCTGTGCGTGCAGCTGAACATTGTATACTGGAAACACTCGGTTTGTTATTTTAACTAAAACAAACACTCTTAAATACCTCATTTGTTTTGCATGGATTCCGCGACGCAGTTTGCGTTTAACAGCTAGGACCGCTATTTCTTATCCCGGAATCCTGCTTAACTGACAGGTTAAAGTCTGCTTGAAAGAGCCGCTAACCTAGCTAAGCTGCTAACGTTAGTCATCAAGCTAACAAAGTTAGTCATAGATGAGTTTTCCAATGGAGCCCTCTTCATCTGGAGAGGTAAATGAATGGTTCCAGCATTGTAAGAACTGTATCTACTACGCTTTGTTTCGGGACAACCTGGATCACTCAGATTTTCAATGAGGCAATTGTTTGGTTGCAGAGGATTATAGATTTGAGGAGAATTCCTTGATCACACACTTAGCCAGCCTATGTAAGAAACTTCGGAAAACGCGGAGTGGAATATTTACCTTTTCTACGCTGGTGGCTGGACGGCGTTTGAGCAGGTTGGATGCATCTCCGTCTTGTCGTTTGTCGTTATACAACTGGCCGGTGTTGCCCGGAGTTCGTTCGCCAGGGAAGCCATCTCCTGCCTCTCCTCCCCCATCTGATAGCGGAGTCGAAGGAGCACAGCAAGAGGAGCATGACAATCAATGATGGTCGCATGTTTCAAGCGGTGGAAGCCGAAGATAGCGGCCTACTGCTAAGCAGCCTAAACTCCCAACGAGAGGCCTGGAGCGGATACAAACAACATTACCAAACTGCTCCCGAATGTACTACGCCAGGACATGGATATCGATTCTATCGTAGTCCATGTGGGTTTTAATGACATTATGAAGGGCAGCTCAGAACAGTTGAAACTGGATTTCAAAGAGCTGATTGACTCTCTGCTAGACACTATTAAAAGACCAATCATATCTGGTCCTGTGTCCTCTCTGAATTGTGACATTGAACGCTTTAGTAGGATTCTTTCTCTTCACAACTGGCTATGTGATTATTGCAGCTCAATGGGCATAACTTTTGTTGAAAATGTTGATACCTTTTGAAAACAAAACATGTTTTCATAAGGAAGATGGGATCCACCCAAATTATTTAGGCTCCTGGATCCTTTCACAGCATTATAAGGCTGCATTGAGACAATGACTTATCAATGACCCAAGCCCAGCTCAGTTAATCTCTACCATTGTGTCGCTGTCATCATAATGCTTTACCAAATGTACATTATACCAGAGGCGTTGGTAGACACAATGTAAGTAACCTAATTTATGTCCATCTAACTGCCCTGAAAGCCTCTGCTGATCCTACAGCTATTGTATGCAGCAATCACTTGTCTATGAACTACAGTAGATTTATGCTGTCAGCAATGAGGTGGTGTGCCCTAGTAGGAAGTCCACTGTGTGCAGCTCACCCTGCACTAACATAAATAACATAAGAATATCTACTTCTGCTAAGCTTCCCAGTAAACCAATGAAAACAAGCAAGCATCCCAGAAAAGTGCTCAAAATAGCCCACGTTAACATATGTAGCTTAAGAAACAAGGTTCATGAAATTAATAACTTGCTAATAACAGATGACATTCATAATCTGACTATCTCTGAAACTCACTTAGACAATACCTTTGATGATACAGTGGTAGCAATACAAGGTTATAACATTTACAGAAAATACTTAAATGCCAGTGGTGGAGGAGTTGCTGTTTATATTCAGAACCACATTCCTGTAAAGCTTAGAGAGGATCTCATGTTAAATACTGTTGCAGTAATGTGGCTACAAATTCATCTGCCTCACCTAAAGCCCATTTTTGTGGGAAGCTGCTATAGACCACCAAGTGCTAACAGTCAGTATCTGGATAATGTGTGAAAATGCTTGATAATGTATGTGATATAAATAGAGAGGTATATTTTCTGGGTGACTTAAATATTGACTGGCTTTCATAAAGCTGCCCACTCAAGAAAAAGCTTCAAACTGTAACCAATGCCTGCAACCTGGTTCAGGTTATCAGTCAACCCACCAGGATAGATACAAACAGCACAGGAATTAAATCATCAAAATGTACTGATCACATCTTTACAAATGCTGCAGAAATGTGCTTGAAAGCCGTATCCAGATCCATCGGATGTAGTGATCACAATATAGTAGCCATATCTAGGAAAACCAAAGTTCCAAAGGCTGGGCCTAATATAGTGTATAAGAGGTCATACAATATGTTTTGTAGTGAATCCTATGTTGTTGATGTAAATAATATTTGTTGGTCCGTGGTGTGTAATGAGGAGCAAACAGACGTTGCACTTGACACATTTATGAAATTGTTTATCCCAGTTACTAATAAGCATGCATTCATTAAGAAAATGACTGATTAATTTTATTTCACCTTAACCAGGTAGGCCAGTTGAGAACAAGTTCTCATTTACAACTGTGACCTGGCCAAGATAAAGCAAAGCAGTGCGACGAAAACAACAACACAGAGTTATACATAAACAAACGTAGAGTCAATTACACAATAGAAAGAATCTATGTACAGTGTGTGCAAATGTAGAAGAGTAGGGAGGTAAGGCAATACATAGGCCATAGAGGTGGAAACAATTACAATTTAGCATTAACACTGGAGTAATAGAAGTGCAGATGATGTGCAAGTGGAGATACTGGGGTGAAAAATAGCAAGAGGATAAATAACAATATGGGGATGAGGTAGTTGGGTGTGCTATTTACAGATTGGCTGTGTACAGGTACAGTGATCGGTAAGCTGCTCTGACAGCTGATGCTTAAAGTTAGAGAGGGAGATATAAGACTCCAGCTTCAGTGATTTTTGCAATTCGTTCCAGTCATTGGCAGCAGAGAACTGGAAGGAAAGGCGGCCAAAGGAGGTGTTGGCTTTGGGGATGACCAGTGAAATATACCTGCTGGAGCATGTGCTACGGGTGGGTGTTGCTATGGTGACCAGTGAGCTGAGATAAGGTGGGGATTTACCTAGCAAAGACTTATAGATGACCTGGAGCCAGTGGGTTTGGCGACGAATATGTAGTGAGGGCCAGCCAACGAGAGTATACAGGTCGAATGGTGGGTAGTATTGTTAAAGGAATTTAATATCTTAATGATAATAATAAATAATCAATTCGCCTTGACTAATGGCCAAGGTTTGTAAGACAATGGGTTAAATAATTAGGCAAGGACTCAGCTTTCTGCAAAAGATTTCTGTAGCTTTATTCAGAGAACGTTCTGAGGTCAGGATAACAAAACAGTCATTTTATAGTTCTTGCTTACTTACGCACATGCATTTACACACAAACTGTTGGTGACCTGCATCCCCCATTGACTTCTCACACTGTTATCACTGCCTAGCTCAGCCTGTTCCTTTCCCTCAAGGTTAGGAACCCTTTGAAGTTTTACTCCCTTTACCATCTGTCCCCTGCTCTCTATACTAATTGCATACACACATTTCTTTCCCTCTCCAGTGGTTCCTGGACTTTCTGGAACTAATCAGACCAATAGATCGCTACATTGATGTCACAATGGGTGGCTTGTGGATTCCGAAGAGTCAGGCGCAGGAGACAGAAAGATTCCGTTAATGAATTTAATAAAAATATCCACACGGAAAAATATGCAAGGTATGGAGTGCAAGGTGTGCAAAAGTAATGCACCACCCTTAAAAGAACGTAACCAGGGACACAGCCCAAAAGGAATAGCGTAACTCCAAACATACAGAACCACATGAAAAACACACCCTGACCAACGAACAATCCCGCACAAACAACAAACCTAACTAACTAGCCTAAATACCCCTCCCCACTAACAACTAACACAAAACAGGTGCGCAACTAACCTAGGCCTAACTAACAGAACGTGAAACATAAATCGATGGCAGCTAGTAGGCCGGCGACGACGACCGCCGAGCGCCGCCCGGGCGAGGAGGGGCGACACCTTCCGTAGGTGTCGTGACAATTGATCATTACATTGATTATTCATTAACCATGCTGTATGACTAATAATTCATCATGGTTTATTGATTCATTTACCTCTATATAGATAATTCTCTTATCAAGTATATGGGGCTTTGGTGACAAAATGGATGGCACTGTGGTAGACTACATCCAGTTTGCTGAGTAGTGTGTTGGAGGCTATTTTGTAAATTACATTGCGTCAGTTTTACGAGGGTATGTTTGGCAGCATGAGTGAAGGAGGCTTTGTTGCGAAATAGGAAGCCGATTCTAGATTTAACTTTGGATTGGAGATGCTTAATGTGAGTCTGGAGGGAGAGTTTACAGTCTAACCAGACACCTAGGTATTTGTAGTTGTTCACATATTCTAAGTCAGAACCGTCCAGAGTAGCGATGCTAGTCGGGTGGGCGGGTGTGGGCAGCAATCGGTTGGAGAGCATGCATTTAGTTCTTACTTGCAGTTGGAGGCCATGGAAGGAGTGTTGTATGGCATTGAAGCTCGTCTGGAGGTTAGTTAACACAGTGTCCAAAGAAGGGCCAGATGTATACCGAATGGTGTCGTCTGCGTAGAGGTGGATCAGAGAATCACAAGCAGCAGCAAGAACGACATCATTGATATATACAGAGAAAAGAGTCGGCCCGAGAATTGAACCCTGTGGCACCCCCCATAGAGACTGCCAGAGGTTCGGACAACAGCCTCCGATTTGACACACTGAACTCTATCTGAGAAGTAGTTGGTGAACCAGGCGGGGCAGTCATTTGAGAAGCCAAGGCTATTGAGTCTGCCGATGAGAATGAGGTGATTGACAGAGTCAAAAGCCTTGGCCAGGTCGATGAAGACGGCTGCCCAGTACTGTCTTTTATCGATTGTTTAGGACCTTGAGCGTGGCTGAGGTGCACCCATGACCAGCTCGGAAACCAGATTGTATAGCGGAGAAGGTACAGTGGGATTCGAAATGGTCGGTGATCTATTTGTTAACTTGGCTTTCGAAGATTTTAGAAAGGCACGGCAGGATGGATATAGGTCTATAACAGTTTGGGTCTAGAGTGTCTCCCCCTTTGAAGAGGGGGATGACCGCGGCAGCTTTCCAATCTTTGGGGATCTCAAACGATATGAAAGACAGGTTGAACAGGCTAGTAATAGGGGTTGCAACAATTTTGGTGGATAATTTTAGAAAGAGAGGGTCCAGATTGTCTAGCCCAGCTGATTTGTAGGGATCCAGATTTTGCAGCTCTTTCAGAACATCAGTTGTCTGGATTTGGGTGAAGGAGAAGCAGGGAGGGGGGGCTTGGGCAAGTTGATGCAGGGGCTGCCGAGCTGTTGGCTGGGGTAGGGGTAGCCAGGTGGAAAGCATGGCCAGTTGTAGAAAAATTCTTATTGAAATGATCGATTATCGTAGATTTATCGGTGGTGACAGTGTTTCCTAGCCTCAGTGCAGTGGGCAGCTCGGAGGAGGTTCTCTTATTCTCCATGGACTTTACAGTGTCCCAAAACGTTTTGGAATTAGTGCTACAGGATGCACATTTCTGTTTCAAAAAGCTAGCCTTAGCTTTCCTAACTGACTGAGTGTATTGGTTTCTGACTTCCCTGAAAAGTTGCATATCGCAGGGGCTATTCGATGCTAATGCAGAACGCCACAGGATGTTTTTGTGCTTGTCAAGGGCAGTCAAGTCTGGGGTGAACCAAGGGTTATGTCTGTTCTTAGTTCTACATTTTTCGAATGGGGCATGCTTATTTAAGATGTTGAGGAAAGCACTTTTAAAGAGCAACCAGGCATCCTCTACTGACGGGCTGAGGTCAACATCCTTCCACGATACCCGGGCCAGGTCAATTAGAAAGGCCTGCTTGCTGAAGGGTTTTAGGGAGTGTTTGACAGTGATGAGGCGTGGTCGTTTGACCGCGGACCCATTACTCACGCAGGCAATGAGGCAGTGATCGCTGAGATCCTGGTTGAAGACAGCAGAGGTGTATTTAGAGGGCAAGTTGGTCAGGATGATATCTATGAGGGTGCCCATGGTTACGGATTTAGGGTGAGATTGAGGGCATCTAGCTTAGATTGTGGGACGGCCGAGGTGTTAAGCATGTCCCAGTTCAGGTCACCTAACAGTACAAACTCTGAAGATAGATGGGGGGGCAATCAATTCACATATGGCGTCCAGGGCACAGCTAGGGGCTGAAGGTGAGAGGCTTGTTTCTGGAAAGGTGGATTTTTAAAAGTAGAAGCTCAAATTGTTTCGGCACAGACCTTGATAGTATGACAGAACACTGCAGGCTATCCCTGCAGTAGATTTCAACTCAGCCCCCTTTGGCAGTTCTATCTTGTCGGGAAAAATGTTATAGTTAGGGATGGAAATTTCTGGATTTTTGGTGGCCTTCCTAAGCCAGGATTCAGACACGGCTAGGACATCAAGTTTGGCGGAGTGTGCTAAAGCAGTGAATAAAACAAACTTAGGGAGGAGGCTTCTGATGTTAACATGCATTAGTACTGGTACCCTGTGTAAGGAGCCAAGCTACCATTGACTCAGTACCCTGTGTATAAGTTACCAGCTCATTGTGTATTTATTATTACCTGTTTTACTTTTCTATTATCTTTCTCTCTGTATTGTTGGGAAGGGCCCATAAGTAAGCATTTCACTGTTAGTCCACACTTGTTGTTAACAAAGCATGTGACAAATATAACTTGATTAAAAATTTACACACACATTTAGCTAGGCAAGTCAGGAGCAGAACAACAGATTTTTACCTTGTCAGCGTGGGGATTAGATCCTGCAACCTTACGATTATTGGCCCAACGCTCTAACCACTAGGCTACCTGCCACCCCACAACACACACACACACAGCTGTAGGCATCGCTCCATCTCTGGAACACAGGCTACTACTTGGACACTTCAATTCACTCGTTTGTACACATTACGCACAGAGAAGGTACACAGTGTATACATCCAAACACACACAAACAAAACATGAGCAATACGTCACTCTAGACAGACGGTTTGCAGCTTAATACATCTGCACAAGTTGCGTCGTCAGTTGGGACAGAGAGGACAAGTCGAAAATGGAAAGCACGTCGGTAAAGTCACTGCCGTACCCGCTTGCTGCCCTAGCTAATCCTGAGCATAATTCCCACCCGCATTTAAAGCCCCGTCTACCCAAACGTGTGATTTGTTGGGAGAGTTGTCTGTCTGAAGAGGAGCCTCCCTGGAATAATTGATTTTCCCCTTTCAAAAATGTCTGAGAGAAGTCGACATCCTCCCCAGTGCCTTGTGCCGTTGTCTATTTTACGAAGCTCCGGATATCCGGATATCGGCAACATCGAGAGCATCCTGACTGGTTGCATCACTGCCTGGTACGGCAATTGCTCGGCCTCTGACCGCAAGGCACTACAGAGGGTAGTGCGTACGGCCCAGTACATCACTGGGGCTAAGCTGCCTGCCATCCAGGACCTCTACACCAGGCGGTGTCAGAGGAAGGCCCTAAAAATTATCAAAGACCCCAGCCACCCCAGTCATAGACTGTTCTCTCTACTACCGCATGGCAAGCGGTACCAGAGTGCCAAGTCTAGGACAAAAAGGCCATAAGACTCCTGAACAGGTAATCTAATGGCTACCCGGACTATTTGCATTGTGTGCCCCTCCCCCCAAACCCTCTTTTTACTCTGCTGCTACTCTCTGTTCATCACATATGCATAGTAACTTTAACTATACATTCATGCACAGTGGGGGAAAAAAGTATTTGATCCCCTGCTGATTTTGTACGTTTGCCCACTGACAAAGAAAGGATCAGTCTATAATTTTAATGGTAGGTTTATTTGAACAGGGAGAGACAGAATAACAACAAAAATATCCAGAAAAACACATGTCAAAAATGTTATGAATGGATTTGCATTTTAATGAGGGAAATAAGTATTTGACCCCTCTCAATCAGAAAGATTTCTGGCTCCCAGGTGTCTTTTATACAGGTAACGAGCTGAGATTAGGAGCACACTCTTAAAGGGAGTGCTCCTAACCGCAGCTTGTTACCTGTAAAAAAGACACCTGTCCACAGAAGCAATCAATCAATCAGATTACAAACTCTCCACCATGGCCAAGACCAAAGAGCTCTCCAAGGATGTCAGGGACAAGATTGTAGACCTACACAAGGCTGGAATGGGCTACAAGACCATCGCCAAGCAGCTTGGTGAGAGGGTGACAACATTTGGTGTGATTATTCGCAAATGGAAGAAACACAAAAGAACTGTCAATATCCCTCGGCCTGGGGCTCCATGCAAGATCTCACCTCGTGGAGTTTCAATGATCATGAGAACGGTGAGGAATCAGCCCAGAACTACACGGGAGGATCTTGTCAATGATCTCAAGGCAGCTGGGACCATAGTGACCAAGAAAACAATTGGTAACACACTACGCCACGAAGGACTGAAATCCTGCAGCGCCCGCAAGGTCCCCCTGCTCAAGAATACATATACATGCCCATCTGAAGTTTGCCAATGAACATCTGAATGACTCAGAGGACAACTGGTGAAAGTGTTGTGGTCAGATGAGACCAAAATGGAGGTCTTTGACATCAACTCAACTCGCCGTGTTTGGAGGAGGAGGAATGCTGCCTATGACCCCAAGAACACCATCTCCACCGTCAAACATGGAGGTGGAAACATTATGCTTTGGGGGTGTTTTTCTGCTAAGGGGACAGGACAACTTCACCGCATCAAAGGGACGATGGACGGGGCCATGTACAGTCAAATCTTGGGTGAGAACCTCCTTCCCTCAGCCAGGGCATTGAAAATGGGTTGGTATTCCAGCATGACAATGACCCAAAACACACGGCCAAGGCAACAAAGGAGTGGCTCAAGAAGAAGCACATTAAGGTCCTGGAGTGGCCTAGCCAGTCTCCAGACCTTAATCCCATAGAAAATCTGTGGAGGGAGCTGAACGTTCGAGTTGCCAAACGTCAGCCTCGAAACCTTAATGACTTGGAGAAGATCTGCAAAGAGGAGTGGGACAAAATCCCTCCTGAGATGTGTGCAAACCTGGTGGCCAACTACAAGAAACGTCTGACCTCTGTGATTGCCAACAAGGGTTTTGCCACCAAGTACTAAGTCATGTTTTGCAGAGGGGTCAAATACTTATTTCCCTCATTAAAATGCAAATCATTTTATAACATTTTTTACATGCGTTTTTCTGGATTTTTTTGTTGTTATTCTGTCTCTCACTGTTCAAATAAACCTACTATTAAAATTATAGACTGATCATTTCTTTGTAAGTGGGCAAACGTACAAAATCAGCAGGGGATCAAATACTTTCTTCCCTCACTGTACATACGACCTCAATTAGGCCGACCAACCAGTGCTCCCGCACATTGGCTAACCGGGCTATCTGCATTGTGTCCCACCCACCACCCGCCAACCCCTCTTTTATGCTACTGCTACTCTCTGTTCATCATATATGCATAGTCACTTTAACCATATCTACATGTACATACTACCTCAATCAGCCTGACTAACCGGTGTCGGTATGTAACCTCGCTACTTTTATAGCCTCGCTACTGTATATAGCCTGTCTTTTTACTGTTTTTTATTTCTTTACTTACCTATTGTTCACCTAATACCTTTATGCACTGTTGGTTAGAGCCTGTAAGTAAGCATTTCACTGTAAGGTCTATACCTGTTGTATTCAGCGCACGTGACAAATAAACGTTGATTTGATATCCGAGACTAAACAAGACGTTATGTATTGTATGTGTTGTATTGGTTTCCTGTTTGGACACCAGGAAGAGGAGTCGTTGCCTTGGCAGCCTAATAGTAAAATACTACACAGGTGCACAGAAACACATGACGTTTGTAATAGGCTAAACACACACAAAGGCAACCACACATTCCCATATGAATTCATTAGACTGTAACATATCGTACATATGGGGAAGAGAGAGATGTAGCCTACTGGGACCCTATGGGGGAAGAGAGAGATGTAGCCTACTGGGACCCTATGGGGGAAGAGAGAGATGTAGCCTACTGGGACCGTATGGGGAAAGAGAGAGATGTAGCCTACTGGGACCGTATAGGGGAAGAGAGAGATGTAGCCTACTGGGACCGTATGGGGGAAGAGAGAGATGTAGCCTACTGGGACCCTATGGGGAAAGAGAGAGATGTAGCCTACTGGGACCCTATGGGGAAAGAGAGAGATGTAGCCTACTGGGACCGTATGGGGGAAGAGAGAGATGTAGCCTACTGGGACCGTATGGGGGAAGAGAGAGATGTAGCCTACTGGGACCCTATGGGGAAAGAGAGAGATGTAGCCTACTGGGACCCTATGGGGAAAGAGAGAGATGTAGCCTACTGGGACCCTATGGGGGAAGAGAGATGTAGCCTACTGGAACCCTATGGGGGAAGAGAGAGATGTAGCCTACTGGGACCCTATGGGGAAGAGAGAGATGTAGCCTACTGGGACCCTATGGGGGAAGAGAGAGATGTAGCCTACTGGGACCCTATGGGGGAAGAGAGAGATGTAGCCTACTGGGACCGTATGGGGAAAGAGAGAGATGTAGCCTACTGGGACCGTATGGGGAAGAGAGAGATGTAGCCTACTGGGACCGTATGGGGGAAAAGAGAGATTTAGCCTACTGGGACCGTATGGGGGAAGAGAGAGATGTAGCCTACTGTGACCGTATGGGGAAAGAGAGATGTAGTCTACTGGGACCCTATGGGGAAAGAGAGATGTCGCCTACTGGGACCCTATGGGGAAAGAGAGATGTAGCTTACTGGGACCGTATGGGGGAAGAGAGAGATGTAGCCTACTGGGACCCTATGGGGGAAGAGAGAGATGTAGCCTACTGGGACCGTATGGGGAAAGAGAGATGTAGCCTACTGGGACCATATGGGGGAAGAGAGAAATGTAGCCTACTGGGACCATATGGGGAAAGAGAGAGATGTAGCCTACTGGGACCGTATGGGGAATAGAGAGATGTAGTCTACTGGGACCCTATGGGGAAAGAGAGAGATGTAGCCTACTGGGACCGTATGGGGAAAGAGAGAGATGTAGCCTACTGGGACCCTATGGGGAAAGAGAGAGATGTAGCCTACTGGGACCCTATGGGGGAAGAGAGATGTAGCCTACTGGAACCCTATGGGGAAGAGAGAGATGTAGCCTACTGGGACCCTATGGGGAAGAGAGAGATGTAGCCTACTGGGATCCTATGGGGGAAGAGAGAGATGTAGCCTACTGGGACCCTATGGGGGAAGAGAGAGATGTAGCCTACTGGGACCGTATGGGGAAAGAGAGAGATGTAGCCTACTGGGACCGTATGGGGGAAGAGAGAGATGTAGCCTACTGGGACCGTATGGGGGAAGGGAGAGATGTAGCCTACTGGGACCCTATGGGGAAAGAGAGAGATGTAGCCTACTGGGACCCTATGGGGAAAGAGAGAGATGTAGCCTACTGGGACCGTATGGGGGAAGAGAGAGATGTAGCCTACTGGGACCGTATGGGGGAAGAGAGAGATGTAGCCTACTGGGACCGTATGGGGGAAGAGAGAGATGTAGGCTACTGGGACCCTATGGGGAAAGAGAGAGATGTAGCCTACTGGGACCCTATGGGGAAAGAGAGAGATGTAGCCTACTGGGACCCTATGGGGAAAGAGAGAGATGTAGCCTACTGGGACCCTATGGGGAAAGAGAGAGATGTAGCCTACTGGAACCGTATGGGGAAAGAGAGAGATGTAGCCTACTGGGACCCTATGGGGAAAGAGAGAGATGTAGCCTACTGGAACCCTATGGGGAAAGAGAGAGATGTAGCCTACTGGGACCGTATGGGGAAAGAGAGAGATGTAGCCTACTGGGACCGTATGGGGGAAGAGAGAGATGTAGCCTACTGGGACCGTATGGGGGAAGAGAGCTGTAGCCTACTGGGACCGTATGGGGGAAGCGAGAGATGTAGCCTACTGGGACCCTATGGGGAAAGAGAGAGATGTAGCCTACTGGGACCCTATGGGGAAAGAGAGAGATGTAGCCTACTGGGACCGTATGGGGAAAGAGATGTAGCCTACTGGGACCCTATGGGGAAAGAGAGAGATGTAGCCTACTGGGACTGTATGGGGGAAGAGAGAGATGTAGTCTACTGGGAACGTATAGGGAAAGAGATGTAGCCTACTGGGACCGTATGGGGAAAGAGAGAGATGTAGCCTACTGGGACCGTATGGGGAAAGAGATGTAGCCTACTGGGACCGTATAGGGAAAGAGATGTAGCCTACTGGGACCGTATGGGGAAAGAGAGAGATGTAGCCTACTGGGACCATATGGGGAAAGAGAGAGATGTAGCCTACTGGGACCGTATGGGGAAAGAGAGAGATGTAGCCTACTGGGACCGTATGGGGAAAGAGATGTAGCCTACTGGGACCGTATAGGGAAAGAGATGTAGCCTACTGGGACCGTATGGGGAAAGAGAGAGATGTAGCCTACTGGGACCATATGGGGAAAGAGAGAGATGTAGCCTACTGGGACCGTATGGGGAAAGAGATGTAGTCTACTGGGACCGTATGGGGAAAGAGAGAGATGTAGCCTACTGGGACCGTATGGGGGAAGAGAGATGTAGCCTACTGGGACTGTATGGGGGAAGAGAGAGATGTAGCCTACTGGGACCGTATGGGGGAAGAGAGAGATGTAGCCTACTGGGACCGTATGGGGGAAGAGAGATGTAGCCTACTGGGACTGTATGGGGGAAGAGAGAGATGTAGCCTACTGGGACCCTATGGGGAAAGAGAGATGTAGCCTACTGGAACCGTATGGGGAAAGAGAGAGATGTAGCCTACTGGGAACGTATAGGGAAAGAGATGTAGCCTACTGGGACCGTATGGGGAAAGAGAGAGATGTAGCCTACTGGGACCGTATGGGGAAAGAGAGAGATGTAGGCTACTGGGACCGTATGGGGAAAGAGAGAGATGTAGCCTACTGGGACCCTATGGGGGAAGAGAGAGATGTATCCTACTGGGACCGTCTGGGGGAAGAGAGAGATGTAGCCTACTGGGACCGTATGGGGGAAGAGAGATGTCGCCTACTGGGACCGTATGGGGAAAGAGAGATGTAGCCTACTGGGACCGTATGGGGGAAGAGAGAGATGTAGCCTACTGGGACCGTATGGGGAAAGAGAGAGATGTAGCCTACTGGGACCGTATGGGGGAAGAGAGAGATGTAGCCTAGTAGATCATGGAAAACAGGATGAGGAAAACAAGAGCACAAGATTAAGAACTACTCACATCGCTGCAGTCTTTAGTGCATACCCAAGCTTTTAATATAATGGTTTTCATGGAAAAAACCCTAAGTATGGCTTTCATCCGTCTCTCTGGAGAGGAGAAATGCTTTGATGGCAACAGAATAATGGTTACCGTTCACTGGCAGATAATTGGACATTGCAGAGAATCTAGTGGAAACAGAGCAGCCCTATTTTGATTGATTTGTTTACCTCCGTTGTTGTTGTCCTCTTGTGTCTGCTGTCTCCTGTGTGTTTTTATTTTACCTTCATTTAACTAGGCAAGTCAGTTAAGAACAAATCGTTATGACGGCCTAAGAACAGTGGGTTAACTGCCTTGTTCAGGGATAGAACGACAGATTTTTACCGTGTCAGCTCAGGGATTCGATCTTGCAACCTTCCAACGCTCAAACCACTAGGCTACCTGCCATGTCCTGTCTCCTGTGTCTCCTGTGTGTCCTGTCTCCTGTGTTTCCTGTCTCCTGTGTCTCCTGTGTGTCCTGTGTCCTATCTCCTGTCTCCTGTGTATCCTGTGACTCCTGTGTGTCCTGTCTCCTGTGTGTCCTGTCTCCTGTGTCTCCTGTGTCTCCTGTGTCCTGTGTGTCCTGTCTCCTGTGTGTCCTGTCTCCTGTGTGTCCTGTCTCCTGTGTGTCCTGTCTCCTGTGTCTCCTGTGTCTCCTGTGTCCTGTGTGTCCTGTCTCCTGTGTCTCCTGTGTCCTGTGTGTCCTGTCTCCTGTGTGTCCTGTCTCCTGTGTGTCCTGTCTCCTGTGTTTCCTGTCTCCTGTGTATCCTGTGTGTCCTGTGTATCCTGTCTCCTGTGTTTCCTGTCTCCTGTGTTTCCTGTCTCCTGTGTGTCCTGTATCCTGTGTTGCCTGTCTCTTGTGTGTCCTGTCTCCTGTGTACTCCTGTGTACCTCACTACAGATTCACCTTCATCTTCACAACGTAGTTACCTCACTACAGATTCACCTTCATCTTCACAACGTAGTTACCTCACTACAGGTTCTCCTCTTTCTCACTCAAACACCTTCACTTCTCAGTTCCTATGCTTCCTGGCTGATGTTTTGGTCACTTTTGAATGCTGGCGGTGCTTTCACTCTAGTGGTAGCATGAGACCTAGTCTACAACCCACACAAGTGGCTCAGGTAGTGCAGCTCATCCAGTATGGCACATCAATGCGAGCTGTGGCAAGAAGGTTTGCTGTGTCTGTCAGCGTAGTGTCCAGAGCATGGAGGCGCTACCAGGAGACAGGCCAGTACATCAGGAGACGTGATGGAGGCTGTAGGAGGGCAACAACCCAGCAGCAGGACCGCTACCTCCGCCTTTGTGCAAGGAGGAGCAGGAGGAGCACTGCCAGAGCCCTGCAAAATGACCTCTAGCAGGCCACAAATGTGCATGTGTCTGCTCAAACGGTCAGAAACAGACTCCATGAGGGTGGTATGAGGGCCTGACGTCCACAGGTGGGGGTTGTGCTTACAGCCCAACACCGTGCAGGACGTTTGGCATTTGCCAGAGAACACCAAGATTGGCAAATTCGCCACTGGCGCCCTGTGCTCTTCACAGATGAAAGCAGGTTCACACTGAGCACATGTGACAGACGTGACAGAGTCTGGATACGCCGTGGAGAACGTTCTGCTGCCTGCAACATCCTCCAGCATGACCGGTTTGGCGGTGTGTCAGTCATGGTGTGGGGTGGCATTTCTTTGGGGGGCCGCACAGCCCTCCATGTGCTCGCCAGAGGTAGCCTGACTGCCATTAGGTACTGAGATGAGATCCTCAGACCCCTTGTGAGACCATATGCTGGTGCGGTTGGCCCTGGGTTCCTCCTAATGCAAGACAATGCTAGACCTCTTGTGGCTGGATTGTGTTAGCAGTTCCTGCAAGAGGAACGCATTGATGCTATGGACTGGCCCGCCCGTTCCCCAGACCTGAATCCAATTCAGCACATCTGGGACATCATGTCTCGCTCCATCCACCAACGCCACGTTGCACCACAGACTGTCCAGGAGTTGGCAGATGCTTTAGTCCAGGTCTGGGAGGAGATCCCTCAGGAGACCATCCGCCACCTCATCAGGAGCATGCCCAGGCATTGTAGGGAGGTCATACAGGCACGTGGAGGCCACACACACTACTGAGCCTCATTTTGACTTGTTTTAAGGACATTACATCAAAGTTGGATCAGCCTGTAGTGTGGTTTTCCACTTTAATTTTGAGTGTGACTCCAAATCCAGACCTCCATGTGTTGATAAATTGGATTTCCATTGATTATTTTTGTGTGATTTTGTTGTCAGCACATTCCCACTATGTAAAGAAAAAAGTATTTAATAAGATTATTTCATTCATTCAGATCTAGGATGTGTTATTTTAGTGTTCCCTTTATTTTTTTGAGCAGTGTATATACGAAATATATACGAAGAAAATGATATATACACGGGACAGGATGGGACAAGACAAAACACAAGTCCGACTGCTACTCCATCTTGGACACCATCTGTAAAAACGTTTAAATCCTCTTGGATTGACGAGGAATTTAAAGATGGTATGGTTGAGAGGGATGAGGGAAAAGGAATGCGAGATAAGTCTGACTGCAAATGTACTGCAAATTACTGATGATTGGCTGAGAGAAATTGATGATAAAAAAGATTGTGGGGGCTGTTTTGTTAGACTTCAGTGCGGCTTTTCACATTATTTGATATTCTGACATTAGCACAGATCTGTCTTTTTAAATGACTAGCACAAAGCTCAGACACTCATGCATACCCCACAAGACATGCCACCAGAGTTCTCTTTACAGTCCAGAACAGACTATGGGAGGCACACAGTACTACATAGAGCCATGACTACATGGAGCTCTATTCCACATCAGGTAAGTAGATTCAGATTTAAAAATCAAATACAAATACACCTTATGGAACATGGGGACTGTGAAGCATGATAACATACGCACTATTCATACACGTACACATGGATTTTGGGTTGTAGATATGTGTTAATGGAGTATGGGCCTGAGGGCACACACTTATTAGTGTGTTGTGAATTCTGTAATGAATGTATTGTAATGCTTTTAAAATTGTATAACTGCCTTGGTTTTGTCAGCCCCAGGAAGAGTAGCTGCTGCCTTGGCAGGAACTAATGGGGATCGCTAATAAATAAAAATAAAAATATAATGAACTAGACCATTGTGTCAAAGAGGAACAATGTTTTTTGATAACTATTTTAAAGATCACTGCAGAGAAAATATCAGACTTGATTTGCAGATATGAAACTAGGATGTGAAAGAGGAACCAATCTTGGTAAAGGAGTTTCATGCATGTTTGGAACAGTAATTCAGGTTTGATTCATAGGGGATTTCACAGTGGTCCAGTAAAAATGAATAATTTAGCCTACTATAAAAGATATGTGACAAGGTGAGATAACAACATGTAGTCTTATCAATCATTGCCCAATCCCCAAAAAATATACTGGATGTATGCTGAAAATCAAATATAAAAAAGTTAAAGGGGATTTTGGACTTTTAATGAATTATACCTACTGATTCTTGAACAATATAACTTAGTTCAAATGTTGTCAGAAAACATAATATAATATAGTTTTACTCCATTGTTTGTAAAACTATAATTATGATATCATGTATGGTTAGTCCTTGCATTTATATCCCTGTCTATGAATACGGGAGTGGTTAAGTTTTTTCCAGCCCCTTAGCTGTTTACCGAAACAGTGACGGGGTATCTGCTTTGTTACTGTTATTGACTGCAGATTGCTCCTTAGCTGTTTGATTTTCTCTTCAAACTGTAGGCTTACAGTATGTCATATTGTGGTATGAGCCATACTCAATAACAAGAGATCAGGCCTTGGTGTTGTTTATCTGGTTTCATCTGGTTCTCCTGAGTGGCTCAGTGGTCTAAGACACTGCATCTCTCTGCAAGAGGTGTCATTGCAGTACCTGGTTCAAATCCAGGCTGCATCATATCCAGATGTGATTGGGGGTCCCATAGAGCGGCACACAATTGGCCTGGGTTTGGCTGGGGTAGACTGTCATTGTAAATAAGAAGTTGTTCTTAATTGACTTGCCTAGTTAAATTAAGGTAAAGTGTATAATTGTAAGGGTTTTTAGCAGTTACAGTATGTGTTGTTGCTATATGTGTGAATTATAGTGTAGTCTGATCACTTTCAGTTTGATTTTGGATGCTAAACCAGCTGACTCTTTAATACTGTTGGTGCCCATATGAAATGGCTATTAATCTGATCACCATGATTGACCAAATAAGATGATGTCTACATTTGGAAACCAATGTGTTGGCTCGTACAGTACATACCTAATCAGGACAACTATACCACCCTAAATGGCTGAATCAGGATATGACCCAAATACTGTCCAATAGATGGTAGCAAAACCCTGCAGAGGCCTACTGTCCATTTTCCTAACATATATCAAGTTTGCAATGGTCTTGTTTCACATTCTGAATGGAAGTTCTAAACTGTATTCATGCTTATCTTGAATGAATAGTGAATTCCAGTCGGATGTAAAATGTTATGGTTCATGCCATGACATATGGTGGCTGTTCAGGAGGGTGCATCTTTGAATAATGATCAGTTAGAAATGAATTGTTGGACAGTTGTGTATATGCTGCGCTAGGTGAGACAAACATATAGCCTCTCTCCTGTCTCCACAAAGTACAATAGTAGCCTAGGCTATACAGTGTGAGGCCCACAATGTACTTTGATGAATGCCTATCCATGTGGTAGCCTACCTTTGTTAAACAGGCAGTTGTATTGGCTTTATAGTCCTGATACCTGACGAAGACTTAAGTCTAATAATTTTGGCTATTCAAGCTCTGAATATCAGCTACCATAGGCGGTGTGTAACTCCTGTCTTTACAGAAATAAACTGAACAAAAATATAAACGCAACATGCAACAATTTCTACGATTTTACTGAGTTACAGTTCATATAAGAAAATCAGTCAATTGAAATGAACTCATTAGGCCCTAATCTATTGGTTTCACATGACTGGGAATACAGATTGGAATGTTGGTCACAGATACCTTAAAAAAAGGTAGGGGCGTGGATCAGAAAAGCAGTCAGTAACTGGTGTGACCACCATTTGCATCATGCAACGCTGCACATCTTCTTCACATAGAGTTGATCAGGCTGTTCTATTCTGGCCTGTGGAATGTTGTCCACACTTCTTTTCAATGACTGTGAGGAGTTGCTGGATATTGGCGGGAACTGGAACACGTTGTCGTACACGTTGAACCAGAGCATCCCAAACATGCTCAATGGGTGACATGTCTGGTGAGTATGCAGGCCATGGAAGAACTGCATACATTTTCAGCTTCCAGGGATTGTGTACAGACCATTGCGACATGAGGCCTTGCATTATCATGTTGAATCAGGAGGTGATGGCGGCGTGTTGAAATGGTACGACAATGGGCTTCAGGATCTGATCTCGTCACGATATCTCTGTGCATTCAAATTGTCATCGATAAAATGCAATTGTGTTTGTTGTCTGTAGTTTATGCCTGCCCATACCATAACCCCACCATCACCATGGGGCATTCTGTTCACAATGTTGACATCAGCAAACCACTCGCCCATATGACACCATACACGTGGTCTGCGGTTGTGAGGCCGGTTGGTCGTACTGCCAAATTCTCTAAAACAACATTTGAGGCAGCTAATGGTTGAGAAATGAACATTCAATTTTCTGGCCACAGCTCTGGTGGACATTCCTGCAGTCAGCATGCCAATTGCACGGTCCCTCAAAACTTGAGACATCTGTGACATTGTGTTGTGTGACAAAACAGCACATTTAGAGTGGCCTTTTATTGTCCCCAGCACAAGGTACACCTGCGTAATGATCCAGCTGTTTAATCATCTTCTTGATATGCCACACCTGCCAGATGGATGGATTATCTTGGCAAATGGGAAATGTTCACTAGCAGGGATGTAAACCAATTTGTGCACAAAATTTGAGAGAAATAAGCTTTTTGTGCCTATGCAACATTCCTGGTATGTTTTATTTCAGCTCATTAACATGTCTCGTTTACATTTGTGTTAAGTGTAAATAAAATCATTAAAAATACTTGACCAGAGAGCATGACTTAGCCACAGAGGATCGTAGGCCTAGCTGATTGTTGAGTTGCTTTTCAGTGAAAAGGATCTAAAATATGTGTAAACATAATGTGTCTTGATTATAATTTGGAAAGTTGAGACAAGAAGAAGGGGAAAGGTGGGTGGCGAAGAATTAGGAACATCTCTCTGGAGAATCCACTCAGCTTTCCGGAAAGCACTCCGCTCTCCAGAATGCCTTCAGCTGACTCCTGACAATTATTGCTAATGAATTGTTGCATGGTGTGAATGAATTGTTGCATGGTGTGAATTAATTGTTGCATGGTGTGAATGAATTGTTGCATGGTGTGAATGAATTGTTGCATGGTGTGAATGAATTGTTGCATGGTGTGAATTCATTGTTGCATGGTGTGAATTAATTGTTGCATGGTGTGAATGAGTTGTTGCATGGTGTGAATGAATTGTTGCATGGTGTGAATTCATTGTTGCATGGTGTGAATTGTTTGCTCTTTGATTTTTGTAAATTCCCCATTACCTACGTCACCAGTAGTAAATGTGCCATTATTTGGTTACATTCATTTGTTAATGCGTGTATTAATTAGTCATTAACCGTTCTCTTTGTCGACGTGGAAACGTTGTCTGATTTCTGACCCCCACTAATAATAAGCTGAGCTTCTAAGTTATTTCTGTAACCGTTCGACAATGATTTTGAGAAATGTTATTATTGAAATGAAACTGAAAATCATAATTGGCACGCAAATCGGTAGAAATGGTCGGGGAAATGATTAGCGTCCCCGGCATTCTTGGAAAGTGCAGTTCGTATTTTTCTTCATGATCAGATCAGGAATTGACCAATAGGCCTACAAACTTGAAATCGCTAATTATCATGACAGTTTAGCCCAATGAGGGAAACTCCCAGACAACAGTCATGAGTAGCCTAATTTCATTCCATAGGCTACTGTCCATTTTACTTTGAGCTGTCCTGTTTTTAGGATATGGTGTGTTTGTGAACATGTTAATTCATATTCACATATGGGTTTGGCGGATGCCAGGAGAACGCTACCTGCCCCAATGCATAGTGCCAACGGTAAAGATGGTGGATGAGGAATGACGGTCTGGAGCTGTTTTTCATGATTCAGGCTCCTTAGTTCCAGTGAAGGGAAATCTTAATGCTACAGTATACAATGACATTCTAGACAATTCTGTGCTTCCAACTTTGTGGTACAGTTTGAGGAAGGCCCTTTCCTGTTTCTGCATGACAATACCCTGTACACAAAATAAGGCCTATATAGAAATGGTTTGTCGAGATCGGTGTGGAAGAACTTGACTGGCCTGCATAGAGCCCTGACCTCAACCCCATGGAACACCTTTGGGATGAATTGGAATGCTGTTCTATTAACCAGGCGTAAACACACAACATCAGTGCTCAGTAACGCTCACACTCACTAATGCTCTTGTGGCTGAATGGAAGCAAGTCCAAGCAATGTTTCACATCTAGTGCCAGAAGAGTGGAGGATGTTATATAACATTATAACATGTTATATAATATAATGGCCATGATTTTTGAATGAGATGTTAGATGAGCAGGTGACAACATACTTTTGGTAATGTAGTGTATTTTTTTACCAGTAATGACCAATACAAGTGCCAACCTTGAGCAGATCATGTAAACTAATTTCCTATGCTTGTTGTTGTCAAATGGACACACAACATTGCATTCCCTCTTCAGAATGGTGTCACTGATTTGAAGCTCCTGATCCCGTAAGAACATGTTATGTAGAGTTAACAATCTCCTGTCAAGCTAGGCCTCTATCTTTCTCCCCGGTACAGCCAGTGGGAGGATCTTGCCATTGCTTTTGGGTTCTAGGCTGACTCAACGGTACGAAAAATGCGCCATTTGGGTGTGCCAAATGCATTTCTGTAGCCTACAACTTGCCAGAAAACGTTATTGTCACGTCCACGGTTTGTTCATTGATATTGTTATCTGGTTGCATAAAGGTTACACCCAAATGAAAATCCCGCCGAAGCGCTTTCATGACTTCAGCAGATTGCAAGCTGAGTCGCCCGTCACCAATCGACGTTTGTCCCCCAATGACATTTGGCAACTCCTGTGTCTTCATAACCATTCGTTTATTTAAACGATCAAAATATAAAACCCATATCACTAAATTAGCCGATTTTCAAATCACAATTAAATATTTGTAACTTATAAGTGTAGCGCTTTCAGTCAATTTGCCGAATTATATGCCAATACTTTTCATGTATTTACTCGGTGGTGAGGTGAGAGAAAAGATGAGGTAAGGCCAATGATCAACGGCTTTGTCAGGGCCATGACGTTTAACATATTTTATAGAGTATGAGATGATAATGATTTCGTTCCTCTCAATGATCTTATGTCAACACTGATGGCCATCAATAAAAGGTAAAACATTGTGAAGAGGTAGGATATATT
The DNA here is from genome assembly GCF_965601325.2 of Salmo salar. Lineage (NCBI taxonomy): Eukaryota > Metazoa > Chordata > Actinopteri > Salmoniformes > Salmonidae > Salmo > Salmo salar. The sequence continues at coordinate 39,938,422 of NC_138314.1, forward strand.
GACGATATGTGTTCACACACACTAACCCTGAGAACCTGTTTTTGCTATTAGATAACAGCACCAACGGATGTTTCGCGTCACACCCTATCCCACTCAATGTTGTCAGCCATGATTAGGTTAAGCTCTGCAATCATCTACTCAATATCAGTGCTGCTAAATGATTGGCTGCTGGCATGCTCCACGTGTACATTTGTTTACGCAATATTCTCTGTCCAAAAGGTGGTCTTTAGGCTTGTTGCGCGTAGCCTATGCACAACACGTATCTTGGAAGTACGTAATGGTGTGCGTAAAGCTACACATTGCATCTTCTCCAAGCGCTCAAAGGGAGCGTAAATAAAAATTACCCGCAAATCATTTGAATACATTGAACTGGTTTCAATGCAGCATACAAGCCATTTCAGTCACAACCTTTGCAAATGTTTCTAACGTTTGAATAGGCCATGTCTGCATCGCGCGCAAAATATGATTTAACATTATGCCAATATATGAAAGGCGCCAAAATAATTTGGGTTCATTTTGACTATTTAAGTATTCCAAAACTGTATAAAACATTGCTATTTTTGTATGTTGTTACAAACCCTAAAGTAATTTCAGTGTTTTCAGTAGCCTCGTTTTTAATAGGCCTACTGCGAATACCTACAGCCTAATGAATGATAATATCATATAGGTCTACGATGCCTAGTTAATTATTGGTAATAATGATTGATAATGTGTTATTTTAGTTACAATAATACACTTATGATTTAATGGTTTAAACACCCGCCTAACTCTTCACTCTCTTCACACGTTGCATCTCGTGCATAAATATGAACTAGGCCTAGCAGTAGTTCAACTGTTTTATCAGGTAGGACGACTTTTCCGTGCCATTAAAAACTTTAAAACACACTATACATATGTTCGTGTTAATTATCTGACTGACATAGTTGAACAACTGTTGTAGACTATTTTGGTTTAGATGGTACTATTCAATTTCGCAATTGAGTAATGCAATGGAATCCAGGCTCCCAACCTGTAATCATTCATTTACTATTTACAGTAGGCCTATATAGGTTAAATTCAATGATTCCACAATAAAACATTCAACAATTTAAATTAAATAATTTTTTTTTTTTTTTTTACAATAATATCCATGAGCCTCCCCTATCGCCACATTCATGAAAAGCTAGCGCAAGATAGGTAACAGTGTCAGCACTGTAAAAAAAAAACAAAGTCCACTGTCAGGACAAAAAAACTGCTAAGAAAACTTATTAAAGTTCATGAGATGGATTCTTCGGATGTACAAATGCGCTTGAGGCCTCTTAATAAGCTGTGCAGGGAAAATAAATTCCACGGTCTTCCACGAGTAACTGATCGAGTAGATCTACCGTAGGCCTATTTCTTCTTAGGAGCAGTTTTAGCCCGGGTGGATTTGGCGACTCTGCGCTTGGTCTTCCTGGGGCTCTTGGGCTTTTTTGCTGCTGCAGGTCTTTTGGCCTTCTTGGGACTCTTCCTCTTGGTTTTCTTTGGGGACTTCTTGGCGCCCGCTGCCTTCTTGGGTGACGCTCTCCTGACCTTCTTGGCCCCCACCTTCTTGACTTTA